>NC_043002.1:21972725-22002725 GCF_006345805.1 Octopus sinensis | reverse complement strand
TGTGACATGGACTTTGATCGGTGGTCAGCTAATTCATCGTTGTTTTGAAAGCGGTGTCTTTCGGAAGAAGCGAGAAGTGGGACTGAGCGCCAGCTGCGCATGTCTGCTGAGTGTGACGACGAATCGCCAATGCTCTCGTCTAAATCGTCCGAGAGTCGATCGTACGTAAGATTGTGGCTGTCTGCTTCCATGGCGATGTTTATTATTATTATTATTATTATTATTATTATTATTATTATTATATATTTCCAGACAGAAATCTGTAAAGTCGGTGCAAGTTAGGAATACCGTGTTAGAATTGAAATACGATATGTTGCTCAGCTGTTGTTGCGGCTCATATAAATGACTATTCCACTTGTTTTATAAAGTATGGCCACATCAAAGCGTGTGTAGTTCTTGGTGGTAATATATGACTTGTACTGAAGCTAGGTTTCGCAACCTGACCGTCGTTATCGTCGCCACTGTTTTGAATTTTGTTTTTATTGTTGCAGCTTCTGTAAATCTTGAGTCTAATTATCTCCCTTTATTTTTTGTATCCATCCACACAGAAACGTGTGTAGCTGGACAGAGCCATATCAGTGAATAAGATACACCTCTGTTGATGATGTTCTGGCTGATGCTGCTCTTGTCGTTGCTGCTTTTCACGCCGCTCTTTCTGCTTATTCTTGTTGCTGCTCTCAGAGTTAATTATTTCCCCTTATTTTAATTACTGTTTTATTTATTAATATTTTTGTCACTACAATACTTATTGTTGTCGTTATGAATATCACCAATGCTGTTATTGCTGGCTGCTTTTGCTATTATTGCTCTTCCTGCGGCCAATTTCTCACTTTTAATCCTTTTTATAATATTTTCTCTTGTGTATACTTGTGGTTATTACTGCTACCATAATTTTTATTGGCATTATGGTTGTTGGTGTTGTTATTGTATAGTTATTATAGATGTTTTTGACCACTAAAGTCAAATTAACTCCCCTTTGTTTTTTTTTTAATCAGTCCCTTATTTCTCTATGCGTATTCGAGTGTGCACGTAAACAGGTTCTCGGCGTTGTCGTTGTGTTTGTTACTGTTGTTGACGTCGTCCTTGTTGTTATATAGTTTTATTAATCAAACTTAATGTTACTTAAACTTGTTTCTATTTTCTCTGCTTCTGTTTCTCCTGTTGCTGGTATGTGGATTTTGGGATTAAAGATGGTGGTAGAAAAATGTCCTGGTAAAAAAGAAAAGACAAATTACTGACATTTACTATACAACAACTATTGGGGTTTTTAGAGCATTTATCATCATTATTTTATCCTCGTCGTATATAAGAACGTATTATCATTATCATTATTATTATTATTATTATTATTAGTAGTAGTAGTAGTAGTAGTAGTAGTAGTAGTAGTAGTAGCAGCAGCAGTAGTAGTAGTGGTGGTGGTGGTGGTGGTGGTGGTGATGGTGGTGGTGGTGGTGGTTGTTTTGGTGGTGGTGGTGGTGGTGGTGGTGGTGGTGGTAGTAGTAGTAGTAGTAGTAGTAGTAGTAGTAGTAGTATGAGAGAGCAGTACATGCCACCAAAGTGACTACTCGTCTGATTAGGGCACACCTTACTCGTTTGATTAGGTACATGCATCACAGTCATATGTGTATGTTATTGATGGCCTCATATCAAGATAAACTGTACATGACATTGCAAGTAGGGCACATAATTTTTTCTTCGGGTCGAGTAGCCCATCCCGCGCAAAAGGTCCCTGAATGAGGGTTGTTTGAGTATGATAAACGAAACACTCATGTTTCCAGAGGTGAATTATTCAAACCCCATAAGAATCCATCTCAATACATAACTATGATGCTTCCCCCTCCCCCGCTACTCCAGCTCGTGGAAAGAGATGCACGTATCGTCAGCCACTCAGGGAGATGTCCAACTGATTTAGATCAAGCATTCGACAGGCAAATCTGAGATAATGAGCCGAATATTTGCTGTAGTCCATCTTTTACAAGTCAAAACATGTACATGAAGACACTACCAATCAGTTAAGATCATGAAACACGATAAACTATTTTTATCATCATCATCATCATCATCATCATCATCCTTATCATCATCCTTATCATCAACATTATTATTATTATTATTATTATTATTATTATTATTATTATTATTATTATTATTTTATTATTATTATTATTATTAAGGCTGCAAACTGGCAGAATCATTAGCATGCCGGACAAAATGCTTAGCAGTATTTCGCCCGTCGCTACGTTCTGAGTTCAAATTCCGCCGAGGTCGACTTTACCTTTCATTCTTTTGGGATCGATAAAATAGGTACAAGTTGAACACTGGGATCAATGTAATCGACTCATCCTCACCTCCTCCAAGCTGCCCATGTACCAAAAAAAAATTTAATAATAATGGTAATTATTAGTATTATTATTGAGTGAGAAAGCATCGCATGCCATCAAAGTGACACTGGGGTACAATTATACGAAGCCCAATATATCCATCATGACTACCCGCCTGATAAGGGTACACCAGGCACAAGCATCACAACCACATCTGCGCTGATAAACGGTGCATAACCTTGCAGGTGGGGTCCAGTTAGAATTTTCTTGAGATTGAGTAGCCCAACCCGCTCAAAAGGGACCTGAATAAGGGTTGTTTAAGGGTGATGAACGAAACACCCGTGTTTCCAGAGGTGAATTATTCAAACTCCAAAGAATCCCTCTCAACACACGGCTATGATGCTCCCCCACTACTTCTGCTAGTGATCAGAGATGCATACATCGTCAGCCACTAAGGGATATGCTCTGCTGGTTATGGTCAAACAACTGACAAGCAAATCTGTGGTATTGAGCAGAATATTTGCTGTAGCCCATCTTTTATACCAAGACAAAACAATGTACATGATAATATTTCCAATCAGATAAGATTAGAATCCATGAGAGCCATTGCCTAGTACTGCATCAGAGCAATTATTTTCTAGATCAATCATCATCAGCATCATCATCATCATCATCATCATCATCATCAGCATCATCATCATCATCATCATCATCATCATCATCATCATTATTATCATCATTATTATTATTATTATTATTATTATTATTATTATTATTATTATTATTATTAAGGTGACGAACTGGCAGAATCGTTAGCATGCTGGATGAAACGATTAGCGGTATTTCGCCCGTTGCTACGTTCTGAGTTCAAATTCTGTCGAGGTCGACTTTGCCTTTCATCCTTTCGGAGGTTGATGTAATCGACTAGTCCCCTCGAACCAAATTTCCGGCCTTGTTCCTTTAGTAGAAAGGATTATTAATATTATCATCATCATCATCATCATCATCGTTGTTATTATTATTATTATTATTATTATTATTTTATTATTATTATTATTATTATTATTATTATCATCATTATCATCATCATTATCATCATCATCATCATTATTATCTTTATCATTATTACTATTACTATTATTATTATTATTATTATTATTATTATTATTATTATTATTATTATTATTATTATTATTATTATTATTATTATTTCGAGTTGCCACTGGTAAACGTATCGTTTGCAGGTAGGTGAGTTTGGGAAATATATCGGATCACTTTTGGAAAATAGATGGGCTTTGTTTTTATTTATTCATTTATTTTGTGTCGTGTGTCGTGTTTATGTGTATTTTACCTAATTTTCTGAGAAAATCCCAATGTATTAGCGGCAAGGAAGTTACCACAAGACAGTAAGACAGACAAATTTGTCAAGAAAATAGAGTAATCGCAAGCGAAAGTTTCAATTTTAGCTTTCCTAGCGTGTTCAATCAAAAAGAATCGACGGACTTAGGCCTACTTCCAAGCGTATTAATAACACGGGAGAGCTTTTTTATCCGAAGCATGTATTCAGAAACGAGGGAGAATATTTGCATGTATAGAAAAAAGCAATTAGAATCTCTGGCTGATATATAGCACGATGATATTCCATCCACTGAGGCAGAATATATAGAAGTGTGTGCGTAGTTTTCAAGACTGAAATAGAGGAGAACCAGCAAGTTAAACCGTTGCACCAAACGCCTGAGTATATGCAGAAGATGCCGCAATATATGGAGCAACGGAATACAGTGGTTGCGCCTAAAGATATTGGCAGAGACGTTTATACCATTAGTCCGTTGTCACTTTTATGGCACAGTAGTAATAAGAATATGTGCTCGGGTGGGATCTGTATTAATATGTGAATCCTGCGAAATACTCGAAGACCGAAAAGGTTGTTAGTAGTTGTATTTTCGTATGGGTACAGAGCGAAAAGGAATTAGACTTCTGGTGCTGGGCCAAAAGCCTAATTGCTATGAGTGCGGAAGAAAGTGCTACATGAGGGTCTCCAGCCCAAGGGAGATGGGAAAGCAGAGACTGTAACATCAGCAACAACAAAACCGAGAAATTAGTGTTTGGCAGTTCTAACATGTCGGAAAACACACGTAATCCTCAATACCAGGAGGTTGAAGGGTCTCCTCCCTGTTGTACCGCCCCATCGTCTTACAGTTTCTGAAGAATCAGAAGCTGTAGACGGGATTGCAAAAAAAGACACTAAAAAGAAAACAAATGAACCTAAACCGAAGGCGTGTACGGTATATGAAGAGAAGACCTTCCTGGAGCAACTTAAGATTCACTGTTCTACGGAGAAACAACGAGTTCGTTAGAGAAATGGTGAAGGGTTTAAAGAACATGATGAATATGATGTACTGGCTAAGGGGTTGAAGAAAAGAACACAGAACCAGAATTCAGTCACCATTACAATGTTCATCGCTATCCTTGTCAAATCACACGCCAATCACTAAAAAAATTAAAGACACTCTGTTATGCGTTGTTTCTTAATTATATGAAAATTCAGGATCGTCACATTTGGAAAGCTTCCTGTCAGAAGTCTTCTGGAACAGGATTGATCTTCGCCTGAGCAACAATTACAATTTAAATAGTACATCAACCAAGCCAAACCACAAAATCTGCCAACACAGCAATCCAACCATTTTACTAATCCTACCAATTCATCAAAACAACGCACAAAACCTGCCAACTCACCAACCAAGCCAACACACCAATCTGTCAGCTGACCAACTAAGCAACACAGCATTCCTGACAACAAACCAACACTACCAACACACCAATTCTGCCAACTTACGAGCCAAGCTAACACAAAAATCCTGTCAACTTATCAACTAAACAATACAGCAGTACGGACAAAAAACTGACCCTACCAACACACCAATCATGCAACCAACACTTCAAACGTGCCAACCTGTCAACCTGCCAAGAAAGCAATCCTGCCAATCAATACACCAACTTTGCCAAGGCGCCAACAGACTACAATTCCAGACAACCGACATCTATATACCAATACTGTAACTCAAGAAGCTGGCAAAATTCAAATTCACCAGCAGCAAAAGAACCCAGGAATCTCACATCAACCTACCCAACCCATACAACCACTGAGAGCCAGCACTAACACAACCAACTTTCCCAGCAAAATCACATACATCAATCATACTAATGCGCCAATCACCAACTTAACCAACCAACCAACCAACCAACCCACACCAACAGAGTCAAACCACATTAAAATCAGCAAACCCACATAAACCAGTCATATCAACAACTGCCAAATTATCAAACATAAAATCAAATCAAATCAAAGAATCAATTTACAAATAATTGAACAAATAAAAAAAAACAACCGCAGTAGCAACAATAACAACAACGACAACAAAAACAACAGCAACAACAACAGCATGAAGAAGCAGTAGAAGTTGAGGAGTTGTTGTTATTGCTAATATCGATCAGTTACTTTCTCCGAAGTGAACATTTCTTCGAACAAATTGCTGACTTCGCTATTTTTGAATATATTTCAAATGTATATTTTAACAGACATATCTGTTATATATATGTTTGTACTTGTTCAAAATATAATACTACTGCTGGATAGCACCGGGCGAAATCTGAAGGTGGACAAGCTTTATATTCTAAAGACAAATCAGCCCACTACTGTTTTTACCTTAAAGACTGGCACTTATGGCACTTATTCTATCGATCTATTTTGCCGAACTGTTATGACACAAGAACATAAACAAATCAAGCAGTGGTAGTGACAAACACCAAGGTGCACACACACATACGATGAGCTTCCCCTGAATTCATTCACAAAGCATTGATAGACCAAAAGCTACAATAGGAGAAATTTGCCCAAGGTGCCGCGCAGTGGGACTACGTAATTGCGAAGCGAACGTCTCAACCATGCAGCCACACCATACAGTCAGTGATGAGGATTGTAATAGTGATGGTGGGGACGTTAGGGATAATGGAAAGGGTGATAATGGTAGCAAGGTGACAGTCTTAATATTCATTTTTGCTTTACTATTTTAACAGCGTTTGTCTGAATCATACATGGTTGTCCTCAACGGCCATTTGGATTAACCTTATTTCTCTGCTGTCTAAAAGAGGCACTCTTAGTTTTACTGCTGACATGATAGTGAAGGGGCAAAATTTTCCTTGTTTTGATATCTAAGATGTGGTCACTTCAGGTATCCAGTCCGGTATCCCAAATGGTACACACAAGCTCTGTTCTGGTAAAAGTGTTCTGAAAGTGATGTAAAAGGAGTAAAGCACTGACTTCCATCCTTCCGAAGGAGTTCGATGTAGTAAATTTTTGTCACTCGACATTTATTCACAGCATGTATATAAAAATATATGTACTTTAGTGTATGTACGTACGTACGTATGTATGTATGTATGTATGTATGTATGTATGTATGTATGTATGTATGTATGTATGTATGTATGTATGTGTGTGTGTGCTTGTGTATCTACACATATAAGCATTTACGTATGTGCGTATGCATGAACGCATTTATAGGTGTGTATGTATGTATATACGACAGGCTGAACCGTCCTTAGACGATGTACGAGGATTCGACAATTTCTTACCGAACAACCAACCACACATGATTTGTTTGTAGTGATCAAATGTTTGTGCAGACATAAGAATGCTTCCTCCATCAGTTCGACATTACCTGCACAGGTGCAACGGGTGACACATGTCAAACGTCGAAATGATCGCAGAGCAACGTGAAATAAAGTGCTTTACTCAATAACCCAACGCAAACGCCCGGTCCGGGAATCGAACCCACGATCTTATAATCGTGACTGCAACACCTTAACCACTAAGTCATGTTCCTTCACTGCATGTGTGTGTGTGTGTGTGTGTGTGTGTGTGGTGTGTGTGTGTGTGTGTGCGTTTAAAATTAATCAAAGGACATACTAAGTATGTCTACCTTGCGGGAAATAACAGCCAAAACTCTTATTTAGATAAGAGTTTTGACTGTTTTTTCCAGCAGGTAGACATATTTCGTATGTCTTTTAACTAATTTTAATCCTTCAGCTATTTAATGCTTGTTAGGGGGCTGCAATCGCCTATATTATTGATTCTGTTATTATCATTTTTAAATTGTTACACTAGATAATAACAGAGTCAATGATATTTTCGCAAATATTTTCTCGTGAATTATTTGTTCGGTATATATATATATATATATATAATATATATATATATATATATACACATACATACGCATGTATGTATATATATATGCGCCAACTTTCTACTATCAGCATTTCCAAAAAGCATGATTGATCCTACACAAGCTTTTACCTCTGAATACAAATCAACATTGGGGAGTCTAACAACTTGGCTGTTGGACCCTCATACGTGGACAGTGACAAGAGAATCCACTATATGTACTTACGTTAGTATTTACATGTATAAGTAATCATGTGATGCTTGTAGTCTTTAGCTATGCTTGTCGCTAATCTAACAGTTCTAGAAATTTTGAGGATGTAGCGAGTGGCACTCATGTCAGACAAGCGTTTAGCAAGTATCACTCACTCATATTATACAAACGTTTAACGAGTGCTCATGTTACAGAAGTTCTGCTCATGAGTAGTACTCCTGTCACAGAAGCGTTTAACGAGTAGTGCTCACATCACAAGCATTTAAAGAGGGGTACCTCATGTCACAAGCGTTTAGTGAGTGGTACTCGTGTCATGCAAGCGTTTAGGAATGGCACACATGTCACATAAGCGTTTAGCAAGTGGGACTCGTGTCATGCAAGCGTTTAGCCAGTGGTGCTCATAACACACAAGCATTTAACGAAGGGCACCTCATGTCACGCAAGCGTTTAGCAAGTGGTATTCGTGTCATGCATGCGTTTAGGAATGGCACTCATGTTGCACAAGCGTTTAGTGAGTGATACTCATGTCACAGAAGCGTATAGCGAGTGGCACTCATATCGCACGAGTGTTTCTCTCTATCAAATTCGATGAGCCGAAATTTATTGCCCCACATATTTCCCAGTGCAATTCAAAATTCTAATGCCTTGGCATCACAGACGGGCAGCGAACCTTTCTTTGCCTCACTGAGAGAATTATCATACTTCCACGTTATTCTCGGCAGTGATTTTGCTGTCACTCGCACGGCTCCGGATTATTTTGAAGAGCTGTCGTTGAATCGAAGGCGAGAGGTCTTGCTCTTGTCATATTTCATCATCCTGAGAGACCATGACAGAAAGATTCTAGTCTTTTAAAGAAAGGAGGAAAGGAAAACAGAATATGAACATCATCGACAGAGAGACGACAACTACCATTTATGTATCAAAATTCCATCTAAATACTTAAACAGCCACACACATATACGATTATGCATAAATATGCACATATAGTTACATACCTACAAACCGTTACATTGACATGCACACATACACACACCCGCATATTATAATATATATGTATGTACATGCACACACATATATTTGTGTGTGCGTGTATATATATATATATATATATATATATATATATATATATATATATATATATATGCATATATATGTGCAAACACATATGTATATATATGTATGAACATATATATATATATATATATGCACATACATACATACATACATACATACATACATACATACACGCACATAGGCACACATACAACATAATATCCGCTTAAGAAAACCATTTTGGCAACAGACATAAGAATGTTGAAATATATATTTAAAAATAGCAAAGCCAGCAATTTGTTGGTAGAAACGACCATTTCATAGAGAGTAGTCGATCGATATTAACAATAACAACTTCTGCTGCTTCTTTAATGTTCCTGCTCTGGTCGTCGTCATCGTCGTCGTCGTCGTCATCGCTGTTGTTGTTGTTGTTGTTGTTGTTGTTTGATTTATTTGTTTATTGGTATTTTGATTTGATTTGATTTCATGCTTGATTATCTGGCAGTTTGTTGTTGATATAATTGGTTTGTGGTGGGGTTTTTTTTCCGGGTTAGCGTGGGTTGGCTGCAGTTTTTTTTTTTTTTTTGTGTAGGTTGGACACGTTGGTGAGTGCTGGCGTGGTTTGTGTGATCTGGTGTTGGGTAGGTCTGAGCATAGTCTGGGGCTAGTACGGGTTAGTGTGTCGATGCGTTGGTACGGTTGGTGTGTTGCTAAGTTGGCTCGTTTGCTGTATTGTTGCAATGGTTTAGTTTTGTGTCGTTTGACATCACTCCACCGACCCGCACATTTTTCACATCCATTCTTGTATCTGGAGTAATAAGACCATTAATTTTTACCTTACCGACACAGAACACCATTAATTTCCTAAGACTCCATTGTATTGCTGCTTGGTGTTAAACTTCTTATAGGCGTCGCTATAGGCGTCGCTATATTGTACTATATTATAGTATAGCTCATTACCCTTATACAAAATGACTAGAAAGACATTGTCAAGTAGAAATGAAGGCAGAAATATGAAAAGGAGTCATAAAGGCATTACGGGGAGTATGAAAATTGATGTTTTACAAAGATTTGGAGCGGCGGATGTAGTGTGAGGGGACCTTAGTTATATTGATAATAGAGCCTACAGCTTCTTACAATAGAGCCTATAGCTTCTATTGTAAGAACAATATGTGATAATAAAGGCAAAATAAATCATGTGCTCAGATAGCTACTTCGTTATCTATCTAAGCATTGTTTTACTTTTGTTATTTTCCCTAGATCTAATGTGATGCTTAATTTGAAACGGCTACTGCGTGTGTGGCTTGACGATGAGACTAGGCGTAATACACTGATAAACACAGTAGTTATTCAAACGAAAGTTAAAAGTTTTTATGACGTTTTGAAGATGAAAGGAAGATGCAACTTCTTACGCAAAATCTGTTTTGGTTAGTAAAAGCTGGTTTGAGATTTTTAAGGAGCTCTTTGATTTACAAAACATTAAAATTACCAGCGAAACCGATGTTGATACTGAGGCTGCAGCTAATTACTTATATCGAGGAGCTGAAGAAAATTATTGATAAATGAGGCTATTTACCAGATATAATAAAAGTGCATGGCTGCTAGTTCTTTTATTTCTAATGACAAAAAGAATCAGCATCTGTAATTAAAGATTCCAAAAATCGCCTAACGCTTCTGGTGGGAAGAAATATTGCTTTTCTCTTGGCAAACATCGGTGTCGTGGAGACGAGAGACTTCCTTGCGTGCACAAGAGTAACTTTTCCAAGAAAATCTTTCATAGGTCTGCGCTTTTTGAGGGGAACTTTTAATGTGAATATATTCAACTGTCTATACTGACGATAACGTAATCACACACACAAACACACACACCATATATATATGGGGAGAGAGAGAGAAAGAGAGGGGAGAGTCAGAGAGAGATAGGAGATAGATAGATAAATAGAGAGAGAGAGAGAGAGAGAGACATACTGCATCACACATGTTGCGAAGCTTTACGTTCTTGCAAATCTTGTAATGTGGAATTGCTAATGACATGGAATTATCTTCAGTGCATATCACTTCGAAACTTCAAGGGATCTTAAGGGCTACACTATGTTTAATATACATGTAAACTGATGTTTAAAAAGTAAGTGTTGTATGACTACGATCCTTTTCGTAAACTTGTTTAAAATCACTTTTGGTTCTGAAGCAGAAAGATACAATGATAGGTGTAATATACCCAACAAACTACTACTCAGATTAGACAATGGACAATGGACATCCATTGAATTTATATGGTGTTTCTGTTAAGAGAGAGCTGAGTATATCCCCAAGAACACAACCTCATGGCTTCAACCAACAGATCAAGATGCGATAGATTATTCCATTGCATGTTATCTGAAAACTTTAAAACAACTGATAAAAGCAGTTGGTGGGAACAGACCTACAATTGGAGACTTCTTGAAAAGGTTCAACATTAGGGTTGCTGTGAACAACATCGCTTAGACAAAGTGAAACCCTTAGTTATGGGGTAAAATGAAACCCTCAGTTATTATTAGTGTTTGGAAAAATATATGGTTAGCCTGTATTCGTGATTTTACAGGCTTTCACTCTGCAAAAAGGTTACATTAAAGGCATTGTGGCACTGGCAATTAATGGAGCGTCTGAAGAAGTCTTAAATGATGTAACCGAGTGCTACAATCCTCAAATCCTCTAATAAGGATTTCATGATTTCAGAACAACAGGAACCGGCAACAGAACAAGAATTGGCTACAAAAGTTCCATACATTATAATTATTTGAGTGCATAGAAAATAGTTTTCTACTCTAAGCACAAGGCACGAGATGGGGAGCGCAGTCGATTAGATCGACCCCAGTACGCAACTGGTACTTATTTAATCGACCCCGAAAGGATGAAAGGCAAAGTCCACCTCGGCGGAATTTGAACTCAGAACGTAAAGATAGACGAAATACTGTTAAGAATTTCGCCCGGCATGCTAACGTTTCTTATTTCTTTATTGCCCACAAGGGGCTTAACATAGAGAGGACAAACAAGGACAGACAAATGGATTAAGTCGATTATATCGACCCCAGTGCGTAACTGGTACTTATTTAATCGACCCCGAAAGGATGAAAGGCAAAGTCGACCTCGGCGGAATTTCAACTCAGCTCGTAGCGGCAGACGAAATATTGCTAAGCATTTCGCCCGGCGTGCTAATGTTTCTGCCAGCTCGCCGACTTGAGTGCAAAGAATATAGGCAAAGGTCTGGAAATTTTTGTTCAGAATCATTTCATAAAGTGAATAAAAAAAACTTACAAGAGTTCAGAATGACCTCAGTTTTTACAGCGAACTGTATAAGAAATAGTAGTACTCTTCAATTCAAACATCTTTGATTAAGTTCTTCACTGCTGTAGCAGATGTTAATGATAATGACCTAAAGGGCAGAAGATAGTGCCTTTCTTCTTCCCAATTACTCAATTTGCATCACCCCCGGTCACACACCAGTCGACATTTGTGTGGTGAATATTATTGTATCCTTATTTATTCCCAACTGAGTTGTCTTCAAATGCATATTCCAGACATACTACGTATATTTAAAAATTGATTTCATGCATAAAAGTTGTCGATTTTTTTTGTTTTTGTTTGTTATTTTTGTTTTTTGTTCTTTTTTTGTTGTTGTTTTTTTCTCGAAAATATCCGTCGGGACGCTTGTTAATTTACGATATGGAAATCGATGGGAAAATATCTTTCGCGCTACGGAATTCCACATTTCAAGATTTGCAAAAACGTAAAGCTTCGCCACATGGGTGATGCAGTATGTATGCCTCTCTCTCTCTCTCTCTCTCTCTCTCTCTCTCTCTCTCTCTCTCTCTCTCTCTCTCTCTCTCTCTCTCTATTTATCTATCTATCTCCTATCCTCTATGACTCTCCCCCTCTCTCTCTCATATATATATATATATATATATATATGGTGTGTGTGTGTGATTACGTTATCGTCAGTTAAAGACAGTAGGAAATATATTTTCACTAAAACTTCCCCTCTAAAAGCGCAGACCTACGAAAGATTTTCTTGGAAAAGTTGCCCTTGTCCATGTAAGGAAGTGTCTCGTCTCCACGACACCAATGTTCGCCAAGAGAAAAGCAAATACCTCTATATGTAAATGTATATATATATTGTACACATACACACACACACACACACACACACAACACGCACGCACGCACACACGTACGTTTGGATCTACAGTAGAAAGTGTCCTCAAAGCACGTAGGAAATTTTATAGCTGTTCATAACACCATTGCTTTATTAAGCAGTAATGAATCTTGATTGAACAGGAGAATGATCAGAATAGATACGTCCCAGGCGTAACCAAGCGGCCTTATATTTCAAACACTGTGCCTCTAAGACTATATTTAAAAATTTCCCTGCTCTTTTTTGTTTGTAATTTGAAGGAAACTCTGCTGGTATTTCTAGAAGGTCGAGCGACTTTATATTCTTCGTTTATTTATGTCTTCCATTTGTTTATCTTTCTTCTTTGCTTGAATCATTAGACACCGGTTATGCTGGAGCACCGTCCTGGCTAATTCTTAGTCGAATGAATCGACCCGTTTATTTATATTTTTTAATCATGGTACTTATTCTATCGGTGTCTTCTGTCGAACTGCTAGGTTACAGGGGCATAAACACACCAACACTTGTTGTGAAACGCTGGTGGGAGACAAACACAGAGCCATAAAGACGCGCGCGCACACATGTATATATATATATTATTTCTTTATTGCCCACAAGGGGCTAAACATAGAGAGGACAAACAAGGATAGACAAACGGATTAAGTCGATTACATCGACCCCAGTGCGTAACTGGTACTTAATTTATCGACCCCGAAAGGATGAAAGGCAAAGTCGACCTCGGAGGAATTTGAACTCAGAACGTAATGGGAGACGAAGTACCGCTAAGCATTTCGCCCGGCGTGCTAACGTTTCTGCCAGCTCGTCATATATGTATATGTGTGTGTGTGATGGGTTTCGATTTCCAGACCGGGCGTTGTGTGTGTTTATTGAGCAAAATCACTTAGAAGTTCTACGAGGCTCCGGCAGGGGGGGGGGTGAACCCTGTTGTACTCTTTCACCACAGATTTCTCTCACTCTCTCTTCCTATTTCTTGAGTAATGCTGCGGTGAAGTGGCGTCCCGTCCAGCTGGGAGTAACACATACGACACAGAAACCGGGAAACCGGGCCCATGAGCCTGGTTAGGCGACGAATATATATGACGAGCTTCTTTTAGTTTCCGTCTAGGAAATCGTCTCTCAAGTCTTTGGTCGGACCACAGCTACAGTAGAAGACACTTGCCCAAAGTGTCATGCAGTGGGACTGAACCCGGAACCAAATGGTTGGGAAGAAAGCTTCTTACCACACAGACACGCCTGTATGTACTTATTCTAATTGTGAACAGGCGCAGCTATACTGAGAATTATTCAATGAAGTTGATGAATTTGAATAACTTTATATGTCGTGGAATGGGAAACAAAAATTCTGATATTTCATATAGAGAGAGCATTTCTTCAGCGTGTGAAACACTTTTCTATGGGATGTAAAATTTGATTTGACACTTCAACAAATTAACAATTTGAACAAATTAAAAAACTGTGCATTAGATCATTGTCGACAAATGCACACCATAACTAGTTTTGCTTTACATTCACACACACACACACACACACACACACACACACACTTTCGTTTATTTATTTATTTAGTTATTTATTATGTAAACTGCAGTCAACATCTCATCCCCGGAACCTTAGCTTTCCTGATAATGGAGTTATTCCACTGACATTCATTCGGTCCGTGAGAGATTGCTTATCTTTGTTTATAGAGAGACTTATCAAACACTAAAAAAAATGTCACTAAACTAACGCCACTATCAGGAAACTATTGATGATAAGAAAACTGCAATTTAAATCTTATTTACACTATACCCTCCAGTTTTTAGTACTTATATCGCAGTTCGTTCTCATTAATGTATATATATATTACGGAGATGTACTTGCATAGCAAGTGACCTGATCTGAGGTCGTGTGCTGGAGATGCAGCCCGGAATTTTGTCAGTGAACAGGTCGCGGTCTCAAAGCGACAAAAATATTTTGACAAATTAAATTAAAATGTTGAAGTGAATCTAACGGTTTTTTGTGTGTTTCTTAAAAGGCTTATAAACACCTTCCACGCTGCAATTGTTATATATATATATATTATATATATATATATATGTATATATATATATATAGCTATATATATATATAATATATATATATATATATATATATATATATATATATATATATATATATTCGTACTTTCGTTCCCTCACTCTCACATTTCTTGACCTTCTCTTCATGCTCACTTTCCCTCCTCTTTCACTTCACTGTGTCCCATTCATTTTTCTCGCCTTTCCTTACTATCCCTCTGCCTCTACCTCTCTTTCTTCTCTCCCCACGTGACCGGTATTAGGCCAAGCCTGACCTTTCTTGGTTCGACTACCATCTATATTCCTCCCTGTGCCTGTCTAATCCTATGTCCCTGCCGTAAAGCTTTACTTCCACACACGCCAGCTTAATTTGATTCGTCCTTAGTCGAAAGACACCCGTTGTTAATGTCCTGTTATTTGCATTTGTATTTGTGTACCATTTCTCCGTTTTTCCCCGACCTTGTTTTCGTATACATTCGCTGCTTTCTTCCAAGGAATCTAGTGTTCTTAGCTTAGTTTTTCCTTGGAGCTGGCCAGATTGGAGCAATCTCGAGTATAACCAGCCGAAATTGCAAAGATAATCTGGAACTCGATTGAGGAAAGAAAACTGCGAATGAGCCGACCTTGCTTTCTTCGTATCGTCTGTTTTGTTGTCCTGTTTTTTATCATCTGTCTGATGCTTTGCGTTCTTGCACCATGCTGGGGCACCGCCATTGTAATCATCTTTCCACTTTCCACCTTTGTCGGAGCGGCTTCTGGTGAAGGATCGAGTTCGATGCTACTGCCCTCTTTTGAGTTTCTTGCTTAGATATTGGCTCAAATGGGATCTCGGTGAGCCAGAGGTCGAGTTCACGTTTGAAAACGTCTACATCCAATCCATGAAGGCTCCTCAGATGCTTCGGCAGACAGTTAAACAGCTGTGGACCCTTGAAACACAAGCTATTGTAGTACATCATCCTTGCCCAAGATGAAGCAGTCGGCACAATGGGGACAGTACAGTGACGCCCTGTTCGTGGTCTGGTATAGCTCTTTATTCCAAAGTTTGGTACCAGTCCTTCCAGTATCTTCTATATATATATATATCACTGCATACCTCCCCCGCCTTCGTTCCAGGGAATAGAGTTGCAGCTCTTTCAACCTGTCCCAGTAACTCAATCGTTCCATTGATGCAACTTCATAAATAAATATATATATATATATATATATATATATATATATATTGGCCTGCTCGCTTAGCCAGCGGGGTGGCATCATTTGAAGGCTAAAAGAATGCGAAGCACATTGTGACCAGCGATGTGTACAACATCTGATAGCCTGGTCGGTCATGGTGATCATGGTGATATATATATATATATATATATATATATGAAAATGTGTTTTATATATATATATATATATATATACACACACATACATATCTAAGCATGCGTGTGTGTATGTATATCAGTATATATTTGTGTGTGCGCGTGCGTGCGCCTTGCTAGGCAGCTTCAGAGGAGGAGATGGAGGAGGAGGAGGCAACGGTGACTACAGTGGAAGAGATTTTGTGGAAGAGGAGAAAATATGTATTAATGCTTCAAGATTAAGGGATTATATCTGTTCGAATTACTTCTCGTGTGCATGTGCATATATACACCCGCACAATACATACAAGAGCCGTATGTATATGTGTGTGTGCGTGTTACAGTATGTATATGTGTGTGTGCGTGTTACAGTATGTATATGTGTGTGTGCGTGTATGCATGTGAGTATATATATATAGGCACACACACACACACACATACACACACGTATGCACGCACGCATACATACAAGCACACGTATTCAGAGTTTCTCGGGTGCCAAGAGTTTCGTGGCTACTGAGTTACATTTTTCCTGCGTGTACCACCAAATCTTTATTTACTGGCATATATGTGTGTGTGTTTGAGTGTGTGTGTGTGTGTGTGCGTGTGTGTGTGTGTTTGTCTGTGTGTGTGTATGTGTGTGTGTGTTTACATATATGTATATACATACGTACATATACACACTTATATTCTCTATGTGTGTATAGTATGAAGCAAGCATGGTGCGTGGCTTTCCAAGGTTGCTCATTAGACAAAGTAAACTTTTCTTAGAGACCTTGGCAAATATATTTAATCTTATTGTTAGGATACTTGCCATATTGTATGGACAGAGAGACAGAGAGAGACAGAGAGAGAAACAGAGCGAGAGAGAGAGAGAGAGAGAGAGAGAGAGAAGACTGGCACACACGTATGCTCAAACATATGCATACACACCACTGAATTAACGTACATAACTGCAGGGTCAGCGTGTTAGTTAATCGGCTTAGTAATGCAGTAAAGCACATACCTACGTATGTATATGTATATATATATATATATATATACATATATATTCATGGGTAGATAAGTAAGTATAGAAATATGTAGGTTTATGAGAATGCCTGCGTGTGCGCGCATGCGTGTGTGTGCATATGTTAGGATATGTATATACGGTGGACGGTATTAAATGCCAATACTAAACCGCTTTGGCTGCCATCCTTTGCTAACCAGCACAAAGTACTTGAAAGTTTCAAATGATAGCTGTTTACTTAGGGCAAATACACACACACACACACACACACACACACACACACACACACACATACATAGATATATACACACATACATATACATATACAAACGCACACGCATGCACAAACAGCATGCATAAGCAAACAGACAGACAAATAGATAGATACAGACGCGCAAATCGAAATCGATTTTCGGTCGTTATTGTGGTCTCATTCGAGGTGTCTACATTAATTGTCCAATCTCAGAGGAATTCGTTTATACACATATCAAATATAGTTCTTTCACAGAACTACTAATTTGCGTACAATAAGTGTATAACTCCATCTAATATCAAAGAACTGAACCACACAGTCTCATTATATGGGTTAATAAAGGCGGCGAGCTGGCAGAAACGTTAGCACGCCGGGCAAAATGCTTAGCGGTATTTCGTCAGCCGCTACGTTCTGAGTTCAAATTCCGCTGAGGTCGACTTTGCCTTTCATCCGTTCGGAATCGATTAAATAAATACCAGTTACGCTCTGTGATCGATATAATCGACTTAATCCGTTTGTCTGTCCTTGTTTGTCCTCTCTGTGTTTAGCCCCTTGTAGGTAGTTAAAAAATAGAAATAGGCATTTCGTCTGCCGCTACGTTCTCAGTTCAAATTCCGCCGAGGTCGACTTTGCCTTTCATCCTTTCGGGGTCGATTAAATAAGTACCAGTTACGCACTGGGGTCGATATAATCGACTTAATCCGTTTGTCTGTCCTTGTTTGTCCTCTCTGTGTTTAGCCCCTTGTAGGTAGTAAAAAAATAGAAATAGGCATTTCGTCTGCCGCTACCTTCTGAATTCAAATTCCGCCGAGGTCAACTTTGAACTTTGCTTTTCATTCTTTCAGGGTCGATTAAATAAGTACCAGTTACGCTCTGGAGTCGATATAATCGACTTAATCTGTTTGTCTGTCCCTGTTTGTCTCTTCTGTGTGTAGCCCCTTGTGGGTAGTAAAGAAATAGGTATTTCGTCTGACTTTACGTTCTGAGCTCAAATTTCGCCGAGGTCGACTTTGCCTTTCATCCTTTCGGGGTCGATAAATTAAGCACCAGTTGCGTACTGGGGTTGATCTAATCGAATGGCTCCCTCCCCAAGAAATTTCGGACCTTGTGCATAGAGTAGAAAAGATTATATGGTTTAATATATACGTAAACCTACGTCGTAGGCTTACATATATTATATCATGTTTCAAATTTACCTATTTTTCTGTTGATTGAAAACGTAATGAACTTAAATATAGAGACACACATATGCACAGACACATGCTGAATGGCAACTCACTTCGCAGTCATAAGTTCCCGAATTCGATCCCACTATGTGACATTTTGATTAAATATCGTTTTCTATCTCCTGGGCAGGACAAAACAGTATAATAACTCGTAAGTGGATTGAACCAATAATTCAAAGACACAGTTTCGTCACACAACGTGTCACAAGGATTGTGAATGTGAGTTACGTTAATGGTATATAAGCGCCTGTGGAATATTCAGCCACTTACATGCCAATACAATGACAGAGATCCACGTAGTTGTGTGTGTGTTGTGTGCGTATGGTGTGGTGAAGCATAGCGTTTTTATTTGACTACAGCTTCTTTGGGATTTCTCAGATATAGGACAGAAAATTATTTTTTGCGTGACTCTGCATATTAATAATGTTTCTAAATCTGATATTGGGTTGTTATCGTTAAACTCGTTTAAAATACGCCTTGACCAGCATTCTCATTCATTCTGAGACCAATTTAGAACCACTAATATAATTTTGTCAAATTTCATCCTCAGCTTTAGGATATTACCATGAACTTAGCAAATAAAAATTAATGTGTTCTACAAATCCATTTAGTCGAAACAATCTGTGTTTGTGTGTCAGGCATATATGTGCCAGATACATATGCACAGAAACAGAAGCAGATATGTATGTGTGTGTGTGTGTACATATATATAATATCCTGAATCTTTGCGTCAACGTGTATCTCCTTGCGACTATATAACTTTTAATCTAATCAACATATCCTTGGCCTAAAGAGCAGCCGGTGATATACACCTCACTTCGATTTTACCACTTCTGAGATTCCACTCGCTATGGAACATATGTAGCCCGGATTTCCCATTTTATAACTCTTGTATATATATATATTTGTATATATACATATATATATAAAAACTTACTTGGAGGATAAGAAACGACGTGAGGCGCTCAGTCATATAATAACAATTTAACAAATAAAACATATGCATACATATATACATATATGTACATACCTACATCTATATGTATATATATATGCATATATATATATATATATATATTATATATATATATATATATATTATATATATATATATATATATATATATGAGTACAGGACACCACAAATAAACGTAGAACACAACGAGAAACGAAAACATAAAAACAAACTAGGAAACTGACTTTTTTTAACAACGAAATGGTTTTGCAAACTGTATTCTGAATACAGTCAGAATACAGTCAGAATACAGTTTGCAAAACCTAGCAATCTGAAGCCTACACAGCTGTATTTAAGGCACAGATTTAATCATCTCGCTACAGTAAAAAATTGTGAAGCATGACTGTCACCACTACTACATGAACCTGAAGATTGCAGAATTTAATGCATGAAAGTACTAGTTCAATCAGAATGAACATTTAACATTCTATTACTTTATTATATTATATTATCTTATATTATATCATTATAAGATTGTAAATAAAACGTGAAAATCAGACAAGGTTGGAATTCCTTTTATTAATATATATATATATATATATATATATATATATATATATATATATATATATAAAGGGGTTTGTATGATTGTGTATAGAGGGATATATATATTATTCAAAGGAATTTCAACTCTGTTTTTTATGTTTTATTTATATTCTTTATAATATTAATGTAGAATATAGAATATATAGTATAAATAGTATAAGTAGTAAAATGAAATGAAATATTGAATATCAAATATTAAGGGACTAATATACGTTCTTGCATTAAAGCAGTCTTCAAGGTCCCAGGTTGTGACAGGAGTGTTTCAACATATATACATACGTATATGTGTATATGCATATATATATACATATGTATATAAATATATATGTAAGAGAGACAGACAGACACACACACACACACACACACACACACACACAGGGGTGGGGATGATAAAAAATATGCACCGTCTACCATTTGTTACCTACGCACTTTACGCCATTGTTGCTATTTGCAGCTTCTGCACCAGGTGCATTTGGATGCAGATCCACCATGGTTGTTCCGAGTAAGTCTTTCTATACATCATGTGAAAATACTAGTAAACATAGAACAAATGCATTTATTTACTCTGTATATCATAACCGGTAATACTAACAAGTGCAGTAATTAAACCACTCTAAATTACTAGAAGTAAACTCTTTTGGAGCGCTTCAAACTGTGTACTCACATAAACTATTAATTTGCATGCCATAAGTGTTTAACTCTTTATCTAATGTCAGAGAACTGTCAACGGGGAACCCGATCTACACAATCTCATTATAGGATTTAATATATGTAAACGTACGTCGTAGGCTTACATATATTATTATATTATACGTGTCAAGTTTACTTATTTCGTAGCAGATTGAACAGCCTTAAATATATACATGCGCACATATGTGTGTGTGCGTGTGTGTGTGTGTGTGTGTGTGTGTGGTGTGTGTGTGTGCGCCCCAAATCGTTTATCTTTTATCTTTTACTTGCTTCACCCATTAGACTGCGGCCATGCTGGGGCATTACTTTGAACGAATCGACCCGAGTTCTTGATTCTTGTTTTTGCTTTCGTTTTTGAAGCTGGTGCTAATTCCATCGGTCTCTTTTGCCGAACCGCTAATTTATGGGGACGAAACAGACCAACACCGATTGCCAAGCTATATGAAGACGGAAAAATATAGACAAAGACACACACACACACATACACACATACACACACACATACATACATACATACATACATACATACACATATGCACACACATATACACACGCATACATATACACATACATGCATACACACATACACACACACACACAACGTACATACATACGTACACACATATATACACACATGCATACACATACACATACATATACATTCCTTCGTGTTCTAGACGAGTATGCGCCAGACATACAAGAAGGATGTATGACTGTAACAGCCGTATGTGTCACATATACAAATCAAACATCTAAACATTAGGTAAATACCAGATTGAAATAACTGCAAGAGAACTCTACTTCGTACAACGGTGTGCCAATGTAAGAAATCAATATTATCAATACACCAAAATCGATAGCTTTACATCAGCCTTGGAAAAGTGTGATTTTGTGACATACAAAACACACACACACACACACACACACACACAACACACACACACACACACACACACATTTCCTCTTATCTCTCATTCGCTAATTTCATTCATTCTCATTCTCATTCTCATTCTCGCGCTCTTTCTTACTACTCTTTCTGTGTCTCTCTCGTCCTATCTCTTCCTATCTCTTATCCACGATCTTTCTCTTATTCTCTTTCTCTCTGGCTCTTTCACTCTTCTTCTTCTTCACCGCTTTCTCTCTCTCTCTCCAGCCCCTCTCTCTCTCCAGCCCCTCTCTCTCGCTCTCACTCTCACCCTCTCTCTCAAATAAATGCGCAAGAAATGAGTTCCGACCTCTTTCTGTTGAGGGCCCTCTTAAAAAATATTTTTCCACGTTGGCTCACATCGTAAAAACATCCAAAATACTGTGAGTGAACTGAAAACACGTTCAACCAATAATAATAATAATAACAATAATAATAATAATAATAATAATAATAATAATAATAATAATAATAATAATTATAATAATAATAATAATAACGATAATTATAATGCTGCTGCTGCTGCTGATGATGATGATGATGGTCGCTCCCGTCGATTTCAACGTATGAGTCGTTGAAGGAGAGGATTTAAAGTTAAAGACAGTAGTAAAAACGAGAGAGAGAGAGTGAAAGAGAGAGAGAGGTAACTTAAACAAAAAAAAATCACTAAGAAGCTGCATCTACTTGCAATGGATGCGTGAATGTAATTTGAGTCCAGGAATGGATTTTGCTATGAAGTCGCAATGGGGACATCCAGGATTTTGACTTTACCTGGGATTGGATAAGTGTGTCTGTTGGTTGCTGGATATTGTTCTTCTATTGTTCTATTTCCTCAACTCAAATTGTCTGGATGCATCATGACACATTTAGCGCCATGCATATCAATCTAGGCAATGACTTTCCCCAAGATGTCAAGCTAAGCTGTAGAGATTTTACTGATTGTTTCAACTTATCCTTATATCTAAGGAAAGGTCTTCCTTTACCACGGTAACCCTCCACTTCTTCGCCATACAAAATAATTTTGGGAATGTGGTCATTCTTCATTCGAACAACATGTCCTATTCATCAGCGCTGAATTCTCACCAGCATGCTTTGGATACTGGAGATATCACATTTTTTTAAGATTTTGACATTAGATATCTTATATTGCCATTTTATGTTGTATATATTACGCAAACAGCATGTGGAAAATTTCAAGTTTCTTTATATGTCTGAAGTAAGGAGTCCCTGCTTCTGCCCTATACAAAACTGTGCTCAAAATACAAGATTTACTTACTTTAGTTTTCAGTCTGACACCGTGTTCATCCCACAAACGATGGGAAAGTTTTCCAAAAGCACTTGTAGCGTTAGATATTCTAACATTGATTTAATCATCAAGAGTACCCTTAAAGTTTACTGTACTTCCAAGATACTTAAATGGCATTCGAGTAGCTTGTTGTCTACTATCACGTTTGAATCTTGAGTATGTCATGCCCCTAACCTTGGATGGAATAAAACTTCAGTCTTCTTAATGCTGGTAGTCAGTCTAAAAGCACGAGCTATCGCAGCGAACTTGACAGTTTCCTAAATTTACTCAAATGCATGAGAAATCAAAGCGCTATAATCAGCAGACAGAAAGTCATGTCGGATCTCTTCTTTGGTCTTTTTCTTTGATCTGAAACTTTACTCTTTGAGGTCTAGTAGGCCAGTATCTGTGCGAAACTGTAATTTTACGCCATGGGAATCCTTGAAAGCATTTTAGAACATCATTGAAAAGAAAATGGAAAAAAAAAGTGCAGGGGCTAAAAACACATCCCTGTTTGGTTCCAGTGGCAACAGAAAATGCCTCTGAACATTGACTACTTCTACTACTACTACTACTACTACTACTACTAATAATAATAATAATAATAATAATAATAATGGCATGCACTGCTCTCTCACTCAATAATAATAATAATAATAATAATAATAATAACAACAACAACAACAACAACAATAACAATAATAACTTAACTGATTGGAAGTGTTATCGTGTACATTGTTTTGTCTTGGTATAAAAGATGGGCTGCAGCAATTATTCTGCTCAATACCACAGATTTGCTTGTCAGTAGTTTGACCTTAATCAGTTGACCATGTCCCTTAATGGCTGACAATATGTACATCTCTGATCACGAACAGAAGTAGTGGGGAGCAACATAGCTGTGTGTTGAAAGGAATTCTTAGAGGTTTGGTTAATTCACCTTTGGAAGCATGGGGGGTTCGTTCAACATCCTTAAACAATCCCTCTTCAGGGACCTTTTGAGCGGGATGGATTACCGACAAGAAGAAAATTCTAACTGGGCCCCACCTGCAAGGTCATGCACTGTTTATTTTGATATGAGATCACCATGTTGCGCACATATGGTTGTGATGCATGTGCCTGGTGTACTCTTATCAGACAGGTAGTCATGATGGGTATACTGGGCTTCGTGTATTTACTCCAGTGTCACTTTGATGGCATGCACTGCTCTCTTACATAATAATAATAATAATAATAATAATAATAATAATAATAATAATAATAATAATAATAATGAAGAAGAAGAAGAGAAGAAGAAGAAGAAGAAGAAGAAGAAGAAGAAGAAGAAGAAGAAGAAAGAAGAAGAGAAGAAAAAGAAAAAAAGAAAAGCAGAAGAAGAAGAAGAAGAAGAAGAAGAAGAAGAAGAAGAAGAGAAGAGAAGAAGAAGAAGAAGAAGAAGAAGAGAAGAAGAAGAGAAGAAGAAGAAGAAGAAGAAGAAGAAGAAGAAGAAGAAGAAGAAGAAGAATGATAATTGCCCTGATGCAGTACAAGGCAGTAGCTCCCATGGCTTCTGATCTAAACTGATGGGGAGTGTTAACGTGTACATGTTTTGTCTTGGTGAAGAAGGTGGGTTACAGCAAATATTCTGCTCAATACCACAGATTTCATTGTCAGTTGTTTGCCCTTAACTAGTTGAGCATGTTCCTTAGTGGCTGACGATATGTGTATCTCTGATCACGTGCGGGAGTGTTGGAGGAGTATTGTAGCCATGTATTGAGATGGATTCTTTGGGATTTTAATACTTTATCTCTGGAAACATGGGTGTTTCGTCCATCATCCTTAAACAACCCTTATCCAGGGACCTTTTCAGTGAGATGGACTGATCGATTCGAAGAAAATTATAAGTGGGCCCCACCTGCAACTACATGCGCTGTTTATCTTGATATGAGGTCACCAATAACGCGCACAATTAAAAGATAAAAGATATGATGATATATTAATTAATTTCTCACAACACTATACTGGATAATCTGAAATTTAAATAGGCATACCGATAGTTTTAGATCTTCAGACTCGCTAGGAAACGTAAACAAATGAAAATTTTATCAGCCCGGTATCGAGAAAATATTGGGCATAACCCAATAGTTTCACGCCTAAATTATCCATAATGTTTAATTCTTTTACTCTTTTACTTGTTTCAGTCATTTGACAGCGGCCATGCTGAATCACCGCCTTTTAGTCGAGCAAATCGACCCCAGGACTTATTCTTTGGAAGCCTAGTACTTATTCTATCTATCTTTTTTGCCGAACCGCTAAGTTACGGGGACATAAACACAGCAGCATCGGGTGTCAAGCGATGTTGGGGGACAAACACAGACACACAAACATACAACTTTTTTCTCTCCTTGTTTCTTTCTGTGTTCCTTTCTGTGGAAGAGCGTAGGCTCGAAATGTAAAGACTTTTTCAATTCCGAGCGTTATACTAATACATCTGTTTGTTTTGTACACCACCTGTCTTCGTCTTTTGTATTTTTCGTGAATTCCACCCCCTTATTATATAATATATATATATATATATATATATATATATATATATATATATATATATATATTATATATATACATACATACATACATACATACATACATACATACATACATACATACGACGGGCTTCTTTCAGTTTCGTCTACCAAATCCACTCACAAGGCCCGAGATATAGAGAAGGAGTCACTTGCCCAAGGTGCCACGCAGTGGGAATAAACCAGGGACCATGTAGGGGCGACCCTAGTTGTACTCTTTCGCCACAACTTTCTCTCAATCTCTCTTCTTGTTTCTTGAGTAACGCTGCGATGGACTGGCGTCCCGTCCAGCTGGGAGGAACACATACCCCACAGAAACCGGGAAACCGGGCCCATGAGCCTGGCTAGGCTTGAAAATGGCACAAAAAAAAACACGTATGTGAGGAGGATGGATGGATGGATGGTCCTCCATCGATTCTAAGGATGAGAATTGAGTTATTCGATCAACTCGCTTTATTACCCACAGACTTAACGTCAAAGTCAAAATGGCTGAGTACTTCACAGATATGGTCTCTCTTAGAGTAATTCAAGCAGAATCAGCGTTACGCAGTGTGAGACAAAGTTGTATCTTTGAATTAGATACAGTCCATCCAACGGCTTCTATATGGTTTTGCCAACTCATTTTCCCTCACACCGTACGGATGGACCCGAAGCTATAGAAATAGTATTTGCCCAAAATTCCATATGTAAGCCGATAGAATATAAATGTTTTCATAAATATATATACCCTTCCGCTTTCAGATCGAGCTCCATCACAGTAATAACTTAAGTCATAACTGTTTTATAAACAGTTCATCTCTGCTGTTGACTGTAGAAGGAAACTGGGTTACTCTTCCCTGAGGAGTGGCCAACAAACCATAAGATAAATTTAGAAAGAATGTGTATTTATTACACTATATTACATATATTTGTGAAGGCGCATGGCTTAGTGGTAAGCTCATGATCCTAAAGTTGTGAGTTCAATACCCAGCAGCATGTGCTTTTGAGCAAAACACATTATTTCTCGTTGCTCCAGTCCAGTCAGCTGCCAAAACCTCGAAATAATATATTTAGACAGATTCCATGCAATAGTTATATATATTTCAGTCTAATTTTAAATAGTGAGTGTTCCTTCTTTCATTTTGTGACACGTCTCAGGCCATCTCTTTCACCTTCAGTGTCTCTGAACCAGCAACTCTACCAAGCCCTCTTTCGCTTTCACTGTCTCTGAACCAGCAACCCTACCAAGCCAGCAAGGTAAGGAGGATGGTTTTTGTTAGATCCCCTGTCAGGTAGAGCTGCCATCCAACATCTGTGAGTGACAGACCTCTAGTTTTTGTTTAGATATCTCACAATAACAAATGAAAATTCTGATGTAACATCTGTGATTTCGTTTGCATCCAGTGATATAGGGTAGTTCTTTTTGTAAGGTTGTCCCTTTGCAAGGCCTTATCTCACTTTACAAAGCTGCAGGCGCGAGTATCACTTGATTTTTAACATCTCTATTATGTGTTGCATAATATAGCTGAGCATAGTTGAAAAAGGCAAAACAATGAAAAATCCCATAATGGAATGAAGACATGTGTCAGTGTGAACAGTAATCATTGAACGCTTAATGCAAGAGACACCTGGCGTTGCCATGAAAACCTACATCTATTCTACCTTAAGAGAATAATCAAGCAATGGCATTAACCGAAATCGAGTTGTAGCCACCATACATACATTCATGCATACATATACATATATGCATACATACATACATACACACATGCATACATACATACATACATACATACATACATACATACATACATACATACATACATACATATACAAACATAGATAATGCCATGTCTAGACATGCAGCTATATGCATGAGAATACATACGTAAAACAGAGCATACAAATCTACACATACATACATACATACATACATACATACATACATACATACATACAATGCTTGAATCCTAATCTTGAGAAATTAGGCTTCTCAAAACCAGAAAGAAGAAAGCTAATTCGAAGACTACAGATCCATTCCATCACTGGGACTGTAAAAATCTGTAAGACTTTCCAGAAGTTTATCATTTAAATGTATATGCAACAATATGCATGAGAATACGTACATGAAACAAATACAAATCTGCACATAAACATACATATACACATACAAAAATACCCTGTTATTGATGTTAAAATTCCAATGAAGGAGCCTTGGATCTAGGTTAGAAACCGGCTCTATCTCTATTAGCAAAGAATCTTGAAATAAAACTGAATAATGACATACATACATACATACATACATACATACATACATACATACATACATACATACATACATACAAATATACATACATGCATATTCTTGCTAAAGAAAAATAAATTCGTACTCTACAAAAATATTGAGTAAATTTTGAGTTTAATGTAAAATTGTTTTTATTCTAATATTCCATGTGACAGGCAAAATAACTGTTGAGAGATTTCTCTGTTAACATGAACCAATGGTAGTGTTAACTTATCCATAAAGAATTTTTATCCGTCCGCGATAATTTCCAAAATGTAACTACATGCCGATTGTTGGCGATTTTGTTTCCTCCGTCTTCCTTTTCTTTTGGACTTTCTTCTGTCTCCTGTTTCTGAAGAAGAACTCTGCTCGAAACGTAAAACATCCTTTCTTTCCTTCTTTCTCTGAGCGTCTTATTAATACTTTGCATGTATCATGTCCTCGCGTGGTTGTTTTTTTTTCTTTTTGTCTTTTTTCTCCGTTTTTATGATATATATAATGTACATACATACATACACATATATATATATGATGTGTGGTAGTAGATATATATATAATATATATATATATATATATATATATATATGGTGTGTGGGTGAGTGTGTGTAGTATCTATATATATATATATATATATATATATATATAGTGTGTGTGTGTGTGTGTGTGTGTTGTGTGTGTGTATGTATGTATGTATGTATGTAGGTATGTATGTATGTATGTATTATGTATGTATGTATGTGTGTATGCATGCGTGTGTGTATGTGTGTATATGTGTGTATGTATATTTATGTATGTATGCATTATGTAAGTATATTAATATATATATATATATATATTATATATTATATATATATATATATAGAATATATATATATATATATAGCTGAATTACCCGGAAAAGCATGGGTTATTTCCAGTCCCCATTCCCATTCCCATTATATAGTTTCATGTCCTATCCCGCTCCCTGTTCAGTTCATGTTTTACTTCCGCTCCCATTCCTGTCCCCAATCCTATGTCAATATATAAATTTTAAAATCAGTTAGGTATAATTAAGCCATTAAGTATCTTACTAAGTTTCATGGTAATAGTTTATTGCTAAAAATAGGTATTACAAACTATTAATACGATTAGTGGGTGAATAAGTAATGTTCCGATATTATTTTGACGAACGAATATTCGTCTCAGGAAAATAAATGAGTTGACCGGTAATACTGGAAAAGCGGGGGTTATTTCCAGTTCCTGTTTACTATTACCCTATTCCATGTCCTATCCCATTTCCAGTTAGTTCCCGTCTTTATGCCCAACCGGTCGTTTATGGTACTAGTTTATTGCTAAAAATAGGTATTACAAACTATTAATACGATTAGTGGGTGAATAAGGAATGTCTCTATATTATTTTAACAAACGAATATGCATCTCTGAGTAAAATAAATTAGATAGATATATGGATAGATAGATAGATAGATAGATAGATAGATAGATAGATAGATAGATAGATAGATAGATAGATAGATAGATAGATAGATAGATAGATAGATAGATATCAATACACACACATATACACATAAACACGCACACATATGATATGCATGTGTGTGTATATATAACACATATACACACATACATGCATGGTAAAGATAGATAGATAGATAGATAGATAGATAGATAGATAGATAGATAGATAGATTTACAAATACATTGACAAATACTTCATGTATTGTAGCTGGTATTGTCGCAGTTTATCACAGCATGGCCGTATCTCGTGTTGTTCGATAAAAATAATTAAGATGTTATGGTGATTTGGATTTAATTCATCAAATTAATCTCATGGTGAACCAACTTCCTGATCAT
>NC_043002.1:21937725-21965225 GCF_006345805.1 Octopus sinensis | reverse complement strand
ATCATATGATAGTTACGGCCGGAGTGATTTTGCATAAAGTACTACTCGGTTAAGGTTAATATTGGTTTAAACAACATCAACAATAATAACGACAACAACAACAACGACATCAACATCAATAATAACGGATTCAAATCTTGGTACAAGGCCAGCAATTTTGCGGGGCGGGAGTAAGTCACTTACATCGGGCCCCCAGTACTCAGCTGGTACTTATCTTATTGACCTCCGAAAGGATGAAAGACAAAGTCGACCTCAGTGGAATTTGAACTCAGAACGTAGAGACGGACGAAACGGTTTTATGTAATTTTGTCCGACGCTTTGATTAAATAACAATAATAATAATGATGATAATAATAATAATAATAATAATAATAATAATAATGATGATAATAATAATAAAATAATAATAATAATAATAATAAATAATAATAATAATAATAATAATAATGTTTGGGAACTATCCCTAAAGATCTGAACAGATTAATTGAGGAAATGGGCATAAAACCCAGTTTAGTACAGCTCCGGAAAACAGTGTTAAAAGGGGCAGCTAGGATACTTAAAAGGGTTCTTGGCATCAAAGGTTAATTGTAGCTCGTTGTTAGGATTCTTTATTTCTTTTCCAAAAGTCTAATCTGTTAGATATATAGGAAAATAATTGTTTCTACTGGAAGCAGAAGGCCTCAAATTTAGGGGAAGTGATTAAGTCGATTGCATCGACCCCAGAGCGTAACTGTTACTTATTAAATTGGCCCCAAAAGGATGAAAGGCAAAGTCGACCTCGGCGGAATTTGAACTCAGGACGTAGCGACGGACGAGTGCTTATGAAAATAATAATAATAATCTTTTTTTACTATAGGCACAAGGCCTGAAATTTGGGGGAGGGGGATAGTCGATTACATCGAGCCCCAGTACTCAGCTAGTACTTTATAATTAATTGATCCCGAAAGGATGAAAAGCAAAGTCGACCTCGACGGCATTTGAACTCAGAACGCAACGACAGGCGAAATGGTGCCGTGCATTTCGTCCGGCGTGCTAACTGTTCCGCCAGCTCGCGCCGCCTTATCTACAGCAATGATAACAACAACAACAACAAAAACAAGAAAGCCAGTAGTAGTAGAAAGAAATACAACTCACCGTTTCACGTATTTGATTTACTCTGAGTATCACCTTGGTGTAATAGTATTACTAGAAAATTAATAGTGTCATGTAGTAGGATTTCGATGTACATACACACGGTGTGTACACATGTATATGTATATACACACGCACACAGGGTATATGTGTATATATGTGTGTGTATATATGTGTGTGTGTATATATTTATATATATATATTTATATACACACATACACTCACACACAGCTCAGTGGACTTGCGGACACGACAGCAGCCCAGACAGTTCTGCACACCACATTGTTGCTGCTGCTGTTGCTGCTGCTGCCTGCACCTGCCGCTCCTGCTGCTTCTGACGACGACGACGACAATGACGGTGGCGGCGGTGGTGCGGCGACTATGATGATGAGGATAGTGATGACGATGATGGTGATGATGGTGGTGGTGTTGGTGTTAGGAACGGTAGCGGTGATGGTGCTGAGGTTCTAGTTCTGTAACGGCTATTACTACGGTTGCTGCTGCTGCTGTTGATGCTGTCGTCGTGGGACAGCTGTTGCTGCTGCTGCCGCTCAGTTCTTGCTGTTGTTGCTGCTGCTGCTGCTGCTGCTGCTGCTGAGGCGGCAGCTTCTACTGCTATTGGGACTGTGGTTATGGAGCAGTTGCTTGTTACAGCTGATTTCGCTGCCTGCTGCTGCTGTGGCTACTCCTGCTGCCCCTGATGACGAACATGACGACGACGATGATGATGGTGATGATGATGATGGTGGTGATGATGATGGGGATGATTGCCGCGATGATGATGATGATAATGATGATGATGATGATGATGTGATGGTGATGATGATGGTGATGATTACCGCGATGATGATGATGATGATGATGATGATGGTGATGATGATGATGATGATGATGATGATGATGATGTGGGATGATGATGGGGATGATTGTTGCTGGGATGAGCGAATATGATGATGATGATGATGATGATATGATGATGAGGATATATGATGATGATGATGGTGATGATGATGGTGATGATGATGGTGATGATTACCGCGATGATGATGATGATGAGATGATGATGATGATGATGTGATGATGATGATGATGATGATGATGATGATCGATGTGATGATGATGATGATGATGGTGATGATGATGAGATGATGATGATGATGATGATGGTGGATGATGATGATGATGGTGATGATATGATGGTGGTGATGATGATGGGGATGATTGCCGCGATGAGAATGATGATGATGATGATGATGATGATGATGATGATGATGATGATGATGGTGATGATGATGATGATGATGATGATGATGATGATGGTGATGATGATGATGATGATGTTGATGACGATGACGACGACAGCGACGACGATGATAGCCAAATCGATGGCGACGACGACGACGGTGGTGGTGGTGGTGGTGGCGGTGGTGGTGGTGATGACGATGATGACGCAACGACGACAGCGACCTTGGCGGCACAGATAACGATGACGACGAGGGCGATGCTGATGATGATCATCATCATCTTCATGATCATCGTCGTCGTCGTCGTCGTCATCATCGTCAACATCATCGTAAACATCATCATCATCATCGTCAACATCATCGTCATTATCATCATCATCGTCGTCGTCGTCTTCGTCTTCGTCGTCGTCGTCATCATCATCATCATCATCATCATCGTCATCACGTTGTTGTTGTTGTGAAGCGACTGCTGTAACAGCTGATGTTGCTGTTATCAATATTGGCGCTGCAGAAACTGTGGCTGTGTAGACCCAGGTGAGCTCTGACTGAGAACGAAGACATATACGTTTAATGGCGCTTCAACCATGACAATCCCTTCCTTCTCCCAGAGAATAAGTATCTAAAACAACTTAGTCCCGCTCATCAAATTGCTGGGGAAGATTGTTTCGGCTGTTATTTCTATCTTGTCAATGTAGAGACCATGTAGAGGCGCATTCGTTACCTACAGACGTTGTTGCAACTAATGTTGCTGTTTGATGTTGTTACTGTTGTTACTGCGGTTGTTACTATTATGAGGCACCTTGAGCAAGTATTTCCTGCTACAGCGTCGGGGTCGACTAAAGCCTTATGAGTGGATTTGGTAGACGGAAACTGAAAGAAGCCTGTCGTATATATATATATATGCGTGTGTGTCTGTGTGTGTGTGTGTGTGTGTGTGTGTATGTATATATGTGTCTTTGTGTTTGTCCCCACCTCATCACCACTTGATCCCTGTTGTTTGTGTGTTTACGTCCCCGTAAGTTAGCGGTTCAGCAAAAGCGACCAATAGAGTAAGTACTAGGCTTAAAAAACGATAAGTCCTGGCGTTGATTTGTTCGACTAAAATCCTTCAAGGCGGTGCTCCAGCATGGCAGCAGCTATACGACTGAAACAAGTAAAAGAATAAGAATATGTATGTGTATATATATGTGTGTGTGTGTGTGTGTGTGTGTGTGTGTGTATACAGGGTGCGTTGAATATATTGTGTAAATTACGCGAAAATGAAAATAAGACTGACATCACATTTTAACAGATATATTTACCAAAATTACATAAAATCTTGAAATACTAATTACATAAAAATATATTGAAATACTAAAGTAAATTTATTCAATAAAATCGTCATTGACTTCAACCATGGCCTCCAAATGACTTTTGAATTTCCTGTAATTCTTCTGGACGTCTTCTTGTTTAAGTTGGTGAAAGCTGCCATAATCCTTGCCTTCAGTTAATATTTGGTGTTACAAGGAGTTTTGTTGGTCTCTCGCTCAGCTGAGCCCTACACATAATAATCAAGTGGATAGCAGTCTGAAGAGTTAGGTGACCAGGTATTAGGGGTGATGTGGTCGCAGAAATTATCTGACAGTTATGACTGGGTTCTCCTGCTTGTGTAGCATGAGCAGAGTCCTGTTGCCAGACATAGTCTTCCAGCAGCTACCCACTTGACTTAGGGCAGCACTACCTCTTCCAGGCACTTGGTGTCGGCCTCCGTGTTGAGTTTGAGGCCGTGTGGAAAGATGAATGGAGGCATAACGTCGCTATTACTAGTGATAACTCCAAACACCATGATGTTAAATGGATGTTTGATTTTTATCACTCTCGGTACATGTTTTGGGGACACGGTTGTTCTATGTGTTCACCATCTGATCCTAGCAGAAATTTACATACATGCATACATAATACATATATACATATATACGACGGGCTTCTTTTAGTTTCCGCCTACCAAATTCACCCCCGAGGCCATAGTAGAAGACACTTGCCGAGGGTCCCGGAACCATATGGTTGGGAAGCAGGCTTCTGAACCACACAACTACATCTGCACCCTTATGGATAGCTGTGTGGTTCAGGAGCTTGCTTCCCGACCACATGGCTCCAGCACCCTGGACAAGTGTCTTCTACTAAGGCCCCGGGAGTGAATTTGGTAGGCGGAAACTAAACGAAGCCCGTCGTATACATGCATGTATGTATGTATGTAGTATGTATGTATGTATGTATTATGTATGTATGTATGTATGTATGTATGTGTGTGTGTGTGTGTGTGTCTTTGTACTTATGTTTGTCCCCCACAACCGCTTGACAACCGGTGTCTGTGTGTTTACATCTCCGTAACTTAGCAGTTCGGTAAAAGAAACCCATAGAATAAGTACTAATATTAAAAACCGTGTACTGGGGTCGATTCGTTCGTCTAAAAGCAAAACACTTCAAAGCGGTGCCCCAGCATGAAGCAAGTAAACGAATAAAATAATAAAAGAATAAAAGAATAGAAGAATGTGTGTGTGTGTGTGTGTGTGTGTGTGTGTGTGTGTGTGTGTGTGTGTGTGTGTGTGTGTGTGTGTGTGTACTAGCAGGGATACCCGGCGTCGCCCATATCACATGGAATTGAAGAATTAGACTTTTCTTTTATATTTTCTCTAATGAACTGGAATACCTATGATTCGAATTTCATCAAAATTGGAGATTCAGAATTTTAATGGGGGGGTTCTTTCCCTCTTTACGCACCCTAACAAAAATTCTAATCATGAAATATTTATCCCATACTGCTCATCTTTATGCCCAGATTCCAAAATCTAAATCTTATAAAACCCATTCAAAGGTATATGCTCCTTAAAAATGGAGAACATGGAGCACATGGATCTCTAAAATGTGTGAGTTAAGGCCCCTATTAGAGGGGTCTTAAAGTCAACCAGAAAAGTTGAATTGTTGGGAATCTTTTTTAACTTGTGTCATATCTAATGTTCAAATTTCTTTGAAATCGGAAATATATGAATGTTCACAGGGTTTGTAAAAGAGAGCAAAGCTAGAGGTAACCAAAAAACGAATGATCACAATAAACAGTCAGCTACCCTACCCTAGTCGTTACCAGTCCCCAATGTAGGATTCCTCACCACACAGGTGACCGGCACAGCCGTAAGATGCATTAGGAATGCATGAACCAACTCAAATAAGCATTAACAACTGTGTGCCGTGAGGTGTAAGGGGAGATGAAAGTGCCACCTCTGGAGTTTGCCAATGATCACTATAGGTAACTGAACAGAATAAATTTGCAATCTATAAATCTCTTTGAATGACCAATCACTTATCTGGAAAGGCCTTGAAATTAATGTTACCATCTGGATACTATCTTTGACCCAGTGATAATAAAAAGACTCAAAGGAGGTTTGCAACCAAATAACTTTACTCAAAATAATACTTTGCAACTGAATCAGTGGAGGCAAAGATGTCTCTTCTTTGACAATTTATGCACCACATTGCAGAAATCACAATTTAAGTATATCTCAAAGCAAACTCTTACACTGTTGTACCATTGAATTACAAATAACGCTCATCTTGTATCCTCGGATGACTCTGCAGCTTCTAAGACTACAATTGTATTCGTCATGGCTTAGGAAAAATGAGTAAATTGTGGGGGTTAAGTCCTCATTAAGGAGTCTTACTAACCTCCTACGAAGTTGAAATTTTAGGAATATTGTTTCATTTGACCTTGTTTTGGACATAAAAAATGGCTAAAATTTGGGAATTAAGGCTCCCATTAGGGGTGGGGTCTTAGATTCCTCGTGAGAAGCGGAACTTTGGGAATACTTTTTGATTTGTGCCAATTACCTATGGCTGAAATTTCCTCAACATCGGAAATTTATGAATTTTCATGGGGGGTTCAGCCTCCTTTAAGCCCCCTCAAATTCAAACCAAACATACTGCATTATACCCACCCTTATGCATTGGATCTAAGTTCCAAATATCATAAGGGTCCATTCAGTAATTTTGTCCATGAAAAATGACTAAAATTCGGGGGTTAAGACTCCATTAGCGGGTCTTAGAATCATCCAAAGAAACGGAAATTTTGGGCGTATTTTTTTAATTTATTTCTAATACCTATGATTCAAATTTCATCAAAATCCGAAGCATATGAATTTACACAGGAGAATTCTGCACTCCCCTCCTTATGCCCCCTCAAAATTGTATGAAACATACGGCATTAACCTTCTCCCTAGGCTTGGATTTGGTGTTCCAAATTTCATTAGGACCGCTCCAGTAGTTTACGAGTCTACAAGTAACACACGAACACACATAAAAACATTGACTTATATATATATATATATATATATATATATATATATATAGAGAGAGAGAGAGAGAGAGAGAGAGAGAGAGAGAGAGAGAGAGATAGTAATAGTAAATCGAATTAATTTTATATTATCGATTTTATTATCGATTTAAAGATATAGTCACGAAACGCGCGCAGCCAATTTAATGTCTATTTAATTTAGTGATTTTTAGAATAATATTTATTATAATATATTTAAATATTTTCTATATGATTTAATATAGATAATAACGTTCACTATCAATTGAATTACTTAATAGAGGTTATTTCTCTTAATTATATATATATATATATATATATATATACATATACATATATCATTACATATATATATATATTATATATATATATATATAAATAATAACAGTTAAGCAACAGGTTTTTTTATATATAAAAAAAACTTTTTCTAAAAGTTCCTACTGATTATGGTGCTCTTTTCATACTGGTAATAATTGTTAATTTTAAAATTAATAATTATTTACCCTTATATTAGTAATGAAATATATATATACACACACACGCATATATATATAATATATACATATACACATATATATATATATGCGTGTGTGTGTATATATATAGGGTTAAAATTTGACACCTATTTCTCTTTTTTTTTCAGTAAAAGTTTGATGTAATGGTGAACAGTCAATGGCGTTGGAGAGCATAACGATGACAGTCACAGTTGAGAAAAAGTTACCTGGCATGGAGGACTGGAAGCCATCTAAATATTGGAAATGAATTACCTGTATCATGATGATTCGCGCCGGTTATCAAAAAGCTGCTGGTCAATGCTCACTGTAAAAGCTGTAAAACGTGACATAGACAGCATGAAAAACAAGTTCGCCCAAACTGTGATGGTCTTTAGATGTGCCTCCAGTGAAGTTAATGTCACAACTCCCCACATCGTTGAATAGGGCCTTAGGCTCAATTCAGACGGCAATGGGATGCTGCTAGAGATGATGGTCAATATCTGGCCGGAGAAGGTTGCAGGTGGAAGGCCATATGTGTGACGACCGAACTCGATTGCTTGCTATACTTCCAGAAAGAGTCAGAGGTGGTGGTCAGAGAATTTCTATGACTTAACCAGCCCCAATTTCTGGCCTCCACTTGTAATCTCATTTATTACTATTTGTGTGCGCGGTTGAAAAAGGCACCACCCACTCTGCCTGTAACACCAAGCCCGAGCGAAGGGCCGATATATAGATGAGGTATTCGAAGATCTTCTCAAGGACACGGTGAGGAATGCCTGCGCCAAGTTACGGAACCGTCTTGTAAACGCACATTGTTGTTTGTTCCTTCTCAAGGCATGCCTGGCTCATAGGGCCGGTTTCCCGGTTTCCTTGGCTTATAGGTTCCCCACCTGGACGGGACGCTGGTCCGTCGCAGGTGAGCTGCAAGATACAAGAGGAAAGAGTGAAAGTTGTGGCGAAAGAGTCAGCAGAAGTTCGCCACTACCTTCTGCTGGAGCCCCGTGGAGCTTAGGTGTTTCGCTCATAAACACACACATTGCCCGGTCTGAGATTCGGATCCGCGATCCCTCGACCGCTGCTCTAACCAATAGGCCATGTGACTCCACTGCAAACGTGGTGGATGCTGAAAACTGCTACTGTGAGTAAACTGTATCTCCTATCTTACAATTTAGTTGTTACTTTTTTCAATACTTTTCTTTTGGGATGGGACCTTACGTTTTCTTTCTCTTTTATGCAAGCTATCGAATAAAGACCGAATACATTGTATGCATACACACACGCGCGCGTACACACATATACTCTTTTACTCTTTTACTTGTTTCAGCCAGTTGACTGCGACCATGCAGGAGTACCGCCTTTAATCGAGCAAATCGACCCCAAGATTTATTCTTTGGAAGCCTAGTACTTATTCTATCGGTCTCTTTTGCCGAACCGCTAAGTTACGGGGACGTAAACACACCGTCATCGGTTATCAAGTGATGTTGGGGGGACAAACACAGACACAAACATATACACACACACATACACATATATACACATATATACGACGTGCTTCTTTCAGTTTCCGTCTACCAAATCCACTCACAAGGCTTTGGTCTGCCCGAGGCTATAGTAGAAGACGCTTGCCCAAGGTGCCACGCAGTGGGACTGAACCCGGAACCATGTGGTTGGTAAGCAAGCTACTTACCACACAACCATTCTTGGGCCTATATAGATATATACACTCACAAATACAGATATGTGTGCATATAAATAAACATACATACACGTGTGTATATGTGAGTATATATGGATGTGCATGTATGCATACACGTCTGTCTGTGTGCGTGTATGTATCATATGTATATAGATTCAACATCAAAAACAGGGTATTTTTGTATGTATGTATATATGCAAATTTGCATTTCTTGTTTTATAGTATGTATTCTCAATCATGTACTTGCATATCTAAATATGCTCATATATACTTAAATGATAAACTTTTGGAAAGTTTTACAGGTTTTTACAGTTCCAGTGATGGATTGGATTTGTAGTCTTCGAATCATCTTTCTCATTTTTGATTTTAAGAAGCCTAATTTCTCAAAATTAGTATTTCGGCAGTGTGTTACATATCCCAGTGCCTCAATAATTACAGGTATAAACCTGAACTTGTAGTCTGGATAGAGTGACTGCAATAGTATATATGTATGTATGTATGTATGTATTATGTATGTATGTATGTATGTATGTATGTATGTATGTATCATGGCGTTTCCCGTTGATTTCAACATACAAACATACAGTTCTTCGATCAATTGAACAAACTCCACATGGAATTAGCGAGCGAAATGGTTGAGTAACCCGCTGATACGTGTATCCTTAATGTGAATTGTAGTAGGATCAGAGTAACACAATATGATATGGTTGGACCTTTGAATTACAGGTTCAATTTAGCCGACCGGCTTCTATATTATTTCCGGCCACCCAGTTTTATTAACAAGGCCTAGGCTCGCCTCGAATCTATTATAAAAGGTATTTACCCAAGATGACAAACAATGGAATCGAACCAGGGATCTTATATTTATCATAAAGTATACAATAAGGAAGAAAATGTCAAATTACAAAGTGAAGGCGTGGCTGTGTAGTTAAGAAGTTCGCTTTGCAGCCATGTAGTTTCGGGATCAATTCCACTAGATTGTACTTTGAGCTAGTGTTTTCCACTATAGCCTTGGTGGTGACCAATGCCTTATGAGTGAATTTCGTTGACAGAAACTGTGTGGAGGCCGTCACATGTAGGCATACTGTTTGTCTTCGTGTCTGCCCCCATACCACCAGCACTTGACAACCAATGTTGGTTTGTTTACGTCCCCATAACATAGCGCTTCGGTAAAGAAGGGCAAAAAATAACTGCGTACACACACACACATATACTACATCACACAGTGTGTGTGTATGTGTTTTATACATATATATAGCCTGTTATTTCTTTCTTGGTCTGACCGCCGTCCGTGTAACATCGATATTCTTCCCTGTGTTTGTGAAACTTTTGTATCTCTGCCGTAAGGCTTCATTTTCACACTCGCCAGCTTAATTCAGTTCGTCCTTAGTCGAAAGACACCTGTTGTTATGCCCTGTTATTTTTATTGTATCTATTATTGTATTTATATTTGTGTAACTGTCCGTTTATTCCGTCCTTGTTTTCGTATACATTCGCTGCTTTCTTCCAAGGAATCTAATGCTCTTAGCTTAGTTTTTCCTTCATGCTGGCCAGATTGGAGCAATCTCAAGAATAATCAGCCAAAATGCGAGGATAATCTGGTTCTTGACTGAGGATAGAGGGCTTCGAATGACCCGTCCTTATTTTCTTTGTATCGTCTGTCTGGATGTTTTGCTGTCCCTTTTTTGTATCACCTTGCTGTCCGGATATTTTGCGTTCTTGTCCCATTTTGTATTATATATATATAATATATATATATATATATATATATATATATATATATATGAGTAAATTTAATGTCAAGTCAGTTAAGCAAGTCGATTTACACAGAATATTAGATACATTTAATACAAAACATGTACATGTGTATGGATATGAAACAGTCTGACTTACACGGAATCTAAATGATATCAGGAGTTGAATGGGTTGAGTTTTAAGAGTCCATTTAAAAGTCCAAAGAGTCCATTTCTATTATGTGTAAGTCGGACTATTTTATATCTTTACACATGTACATTTTTTGTATTAAATGTATCTAATATTTTGTGTAAATCGGCTGGCTTAACTTGCTTGACATTACATTTGCTCTTCTAGCTGCTCAAGTTCAAATCACTTGAGCACTTCGAAGTGTATTCTATACAGAGAACACCTGTCTCTAAATCTATATATCTAGTTGAAAAAAGATTAGAGATCTAAATAAATCAAAATAAATCAAAAGAGACCGATAGAATAAGTACTGGGCTTACAAAGAATAAGTCCCGGGGTTGATTTGCTCGACTAAAGGCGGTGCTCCAGCATGGCCGCAGTCAATGACTGAAACAAGTAAAAGAGTAAAAGAGTAAAAGAGTAATATAAAAGATGGTGTAAAAGACGGAGGTGGAAACGGCTCAGAATTTAGTCTCAGACATTTCAATTTAAGAGGGAATTTGATAAAATATTATATAAACAAAAATATTACCTATTTCTTTACTACCCACAAGGGGCTAAACACAGAGAGGACAAACAAGGACAGACAAACGGATTAAGTCGATTATATCGACCCCAGTGCGTAACTGGAACTTATTTAATCGACCCCGAAAGGATGAAAGGCAAAGTCAACCTCGGCGGAATTTGAACTCAGAACGTAACAGCAGACGAAATACAGCTACGCATTTCGGCTGGCGTGCTAACGTTTCTGCCAGCTCGCCGCCTTCATATAAACAAAAATTTTACCGGTTTCGATGTATTTCATCTTAACAAATATCACTAAAAATTTTTTAAAATTTGAAAAATTTGAAGTAAAAACAGTTTATCTTCTGTCTAGTGGTCAAGAATATGTCTGAGTATATATATAGATTCAGGACGTATTTTTTCAATGCTCTTGTTTAAATTGTAAGTTTTCCATTGGGGGAATACCGTTGTTTTTGTTTTGTTTTTTGTTAAACAACTTTTGCTGTTTTCTGTATCTTTTGGACGTATTGCCTGCTTTGGCGGGTTCATTTTTTGTGCGAGTTCCCTCTGTTTGGGGGCGAGCTGTTTTCTTTTGTGGAAAGTTTTACACGAGCAGTACAACATGGAATTTGACGCCTCCCAATATGTAGATCCAGACTTCTTCTTGGAGGAATTGTGCGATCAGGTGTTGTCCTCTATCCCATTTTGCCAAACGAAGGAAGACAAGAACATGCCAGAAAATGAGGAAACTGATCTCCGAGTTGAAGCACGGAATGGTAATAGAAGGATGAACTACGCGTGGTATCACGAGCGAAATAGTGCAGGTTGGTCCAGACGAACTAGAGAAATACAAGAGTTTAATACAAAAAGAGGAAACCAAATGTAAAACTAGCCCCACCTGGAGAAGTAATACACATCACAAAGAGGCAAACAATAGTGTACAAAACCGTGTCACTCAAAATGAAAAAATTGAAACGGCTACTAAAAAGGCAATCGAAATATGCCTACAGACGATGTGACAAAATATTACATACATAGCCAGAGGAAAGCGCTTCGGAACCGTCGAAACACGGTTCACCTCCGAAAAAAAAAAGCCAAGAGGTATTCGATAACTCCCCTAAAGTCAATAGAACTAGTGCTGCTGCCAATATATTTAGGCAAGCAGATGTCAAAAATTAAAATAGGGGCGATCCCACCGGAGATCGACGTGGTGTAGCTGGTGGCAGCTGTACTGCTAAACTTGGAGGATAATATCACCATCCATCAAGTCACCAAGCTGCACCAGCAGAAATGGTGAGGCCAATGCTTGGAACAGGTAATCCAGGCCACCTAGCATGACCTGGAATAATTGCTAAATCAAATTTTACTGCCAGGCGAAACCACACTGAGAGTATTCGTGGGAGGACAAAAGCCAAGGTACTACAAGTGCGGCATGAAAGGGCATATTAAAACCGCATGCCCACAATAAAAAGCACCCATAGTACCCGCTACAGTAACCCCACACAAACCGACAAAGACACAGGAACCTAAAAAGAGACAACCAATACCGCGACAAAACAATACACACCAATAATGGCGCGAGAAGAGACAAAACAACAAAAGTGAGACGCCCCAGAAAAAAAACTCCAGCCGCATCTGAAGAAGCGGAGAGCGACTGGAGGGAGGTCAAAAAAAGATGCAAGAGGATGAATACCGCCCCACCCCCACCCACCCACCCACACACACAACATGCAAAACAACCGAAACACCCGCATGAAGCCCCCCCCCCCCACACAAACACACAAAACTCAAGCATCTAACCCATTACTCCGAGGTACAGTAATAAACATAACACAAACAACAACAACTTAGTAGAACTAATGAATAAAAATAAACATATTACCCCCATATGCACCCCCAACATACCCAAACATACCGGAAAATATATAATTTATATACATAGACAATATCTCATACACAGACTTAAGAGAATAATACCGAAGAGACATCGGACCATTACAGGAAACTTTTACTAAACATTTTTACACTTATTTCAAAAGAAACACCCCACAAGCCACATATAATCCATTCACAGAAGATATTTCACCAGCAGCAACACCGAGGGAAAATAAACCACTCTAGCTAAACATACAGACAAATTCACACCAGCGAACTCAAAAGATAATACAATGTTCCTTTTTCACCAGTTATTTAATCATAAGTTGTTTCAACCCATTTTGTCTGTCTCGTACTGTGAATGAAGAGGGTATGCATTGCTACATGTGTAAGTAAGATGATTGAATGTGATAAGTTTCCTCATTCTCTGGCAGGTTCTTGTCTTCCTTCGTTTGGCAAAATGGGATGGAGGACAACACCTGTTCGCACAAGAGTGTACGCTTTACTACATGTGTGAGATGACTTGAACGAAAGTACCAGTGATTCTAAAAGATCATTGATAATGCATGATTGTGGGCGTCCCTGTATCCACCTTTTCATTATCCATACGTGGAGGCACATGGCCTAGTAGTTACAGCAGCGGACTCGCAGTCGAGGGATCGCGGGTTCGAATCTCAGACCGGGCGATGTGTGTGTTTATGAGCGAAACACCTAAGCTCCACGCGGCTCGAGCAGAAGGTAATGGCAAACTTCTGCTGACTCTTTCGCCACAACTTTCTCTCATTCTTCCCTCCTGCATCTTGCAGCTCACCAGCGACGGATCGGCGTCCCGTCCAAGTGGGGAACCTATACGCCAAGGAAACCGGGAAACCGGCCTCATGAGCTAGGCGTGGCTCGAGAAGGAACAAACATCCATACACCATTTTGACACCCAAGTTTTGTCTGTTATGTATTGTCCCTTCTGTGTCTTAACCTTCATGGTGAATAAAAATAAATGCCACACTTGTGGGCAATAAAGAAATATATATTAAAGGCGGTGAACTGGCAGAATCGTTAGCACGCCGGGCGAAATGCTTAGCGGTATTTCGTCTGCCGCTACGTTCGGAGTTCAAATTCCGCCGAGGTTGACTTTGCCTTTCATCCTTTCGGGGTCGATTAAATAAGTACCAGTTACGCACTAGGGTCGATATAATCGACTTAATCTCTTTGTCTTTCCTTGTTTGTCATCTCTGTGTTTAGCCCCTTGTGGGTAGTAAAGAAATGGGTATTTCATCTGCCGTTACGTTCTAAGTTCAAATTCCGCCGAGGTTGACTTTGCTTTTCATCCTTTCGGGGTCGATTAAATAAGTACCATTTATGCACTGGGGTCGATGTAATCGACTTAATCCCTTTGTCTGTCCTTGTTTGTCCCCTCAATGTTTAGCCCCCTGTGAGTAATAAATAAATAAATATTTTGTCCGACGCTTTTGTAAATGTAAACGTCATTCGTAAAAAAACAACAAAAATAAAACATTATTTCAGATTATTCTGGTCCATACAGCTGACAAAAATGTGTTGTACCCGTAATGTGTGTCACGCTGAACCTCTCTGAGAACTTCATTAAGAGTACGCGTGTCTGTCGAGGGCTCAATTATTCGTTCATTACTTTCACGAGCAGGTTGTTCTGTTGATGGAATCGACTGGAACCTTCGTCATCGTAACTGAGGGAGGGTCAGGCTGCCCCCGCCGCATATATATATGTGTGTGTGTGTGTGTGTGAGTGTATGTGTGTGTGTGCGTGTTTTTGTGAGTGTTTGCGTGTGTGTAATCGATGGAAAAACATATTACGTCATACAAGTTCCATAGGGTGTATCTAACAAACCTGGTTATGTTCCACATGCTTTATAGGGCTGATAAGCTTAATAGAGCATCCATTTGTCAAAGCTGACCCTGAATTTTACACGTGTATGTGTAAGCCTTGGCAAGATATTTCGAGGAAGAAATTCGTTGTAAATTTCTCCTTTTCTCCACAGCATCGATGTTTATCCAGAAGAGAGAACACCAGCTTGATCCGATATAGCTTGGTATCAGTGTCGTCTCAGGTGTCGTTCTCAGAACGTAGAGAGCCAGAATAGAAGCCGCAAAACATCTTTTCCTGCACTTCTAACAGTTCCACCAACCCATCGTTCTGCGTTGGGGCATTTTTTCGATCCCCACGATACTTGCATAAAATAAAAGTAGGCATCTCGTGATTAGATTTCTGTACGTTTGCAACTGTCTCTATATTCATTCGATATATTTGATGCAATTTCCACTTTCCTTGTTAAACACGTACCGGTAAACGACAACATTTGTAGTTTCATAACCTGGATTTACTTGATAAAAAATGAATGTGAGAAAGATTTTTTTTTTTTTTTTGCTTCTGAATGACAGGAATAGGTTAAGAAAAGTAAAACAGACGTCGTAAAACTACTCTTCTTCCAAAGAAAAGTTGAATCAGTGACCATCTGATAAGTAGTTTAAAGCGGGATTTGAACACGAGAGTAGAGAGCTAGAACAAATAAGATGGAGCATTTTATGCATTCAACTGTCAATCGATTCTACCAGTTTGCTGCCTAAAGCGGGTTGGCTTCGTTATGAGCAATAACACTGGTCAACTCGTGTTTTCTGGCACAAGGTTTATCAGCGGTTTCTAGCTAATTTTGGAGTGCTGAGTCCAAATCCGGCATCAGATTTTGTCTATCAAATGAGATTTTTGAGAAGTAAAACTTCTTAATTTTGCTAGAAAGAGCTATTTGATGCTCATTAAGAAAGAATTCAACTTATGTAGATGCAAATTTTAATAGACAATATGTCTTCTTTTCTTTTATCCAATAAATCAAAATACAAGGTTGTGGGTGTAAATGCACATTGTTGTTTGTTCCTTCTCGAGCCTTGCCTGGCTCATAGGGCCGGTTTCACGGTTTCCTTTTGCATTCACAGGGCAGAAGTAGCAGTTCCCCACCTGGACGGGACGCCGGTCCGTCACAGATGAGCTACAAGATGCAGGAGGAAAGAGTGAGAGAAAGTTCTGACGAAAAAGTCAGCAGAAGTTCGCCATTACCTTCTATCGGAGCCGCGTGGAGCTTAGATGTTTCGCTCATAAACACACACATCACCCGGTCTGAGATTCGAACACGTGATCCCTCGACCGCGAGTCCGCTGCTCTAACCACTAGGCCATGTGCCTCCACAAATGCACATTAGCATGTAAGAATTAAGCTTGGTGATAACAAAATATGAATATAAACTTTCTATTCATTATGGTAATTTATTCTGATCATCTTATTTCTGCAAGAACTTCCTCTTTTCTGATAACCTCCTGTGCACAGTTTCTGGAATATTTCTCATCAAGCTCCAGCAGTAATCTGCCATCATGTTTGAGTCCCATCGGCCTTGGTAACATTCTTCCATTAATTTTACGTCTTGATGAAAGCGTTCTCCTTGTTCTTCGCTAGAAACTCACCCAAGTGACTGTGTAAGTAGTGCAATTTAATGCTCATTCTACATCCAAGCGCTTGCAAACTCAAGAACAGCTCCTCCATATTTTCTTGATAGTTGTCATCTTTCCTATTCCCGAGGAAATTCCGCAACACATTAGAGAAGGCATTCCAAGCTCTAACCCCCGCTGCACTCATTGTAGTGACAAAATGTGTATCCATGGGAAGTGTTCTTACTTGAAGACCATCAAATATTCCTACCTTCTTCTTGTTACTGAGATCTGTAATGGTGGTACATATATACATATATCTGAAGCAGTCTCCAAGAGCTTTGAGGAATTGCTTAGTCACACAAAGTTTTATGTGCAGTGAGAGGAAGATGATGTTTTTACTATCAATCAGAGGATCATTAATGATGTTCTTGTCACCCGGCATCAAACTATTTCTTGGAGCCATTCTTTTTTTACCCAGTGATCCTTTCTATCCCTACTGCCCCAGTAGAACAGGAAAATCATGTTACTTAGAGTAATCTCCTTGCTGACCCAGTAAATGGTTTACCATTTTCAAATCGATACAAATTACCCATCCATGAGCATAATATTGCAACTTCTCCAGAACAATCTTGATGTTAGCATACTCTTCTTTCATTTCTATAGTATTGTATTGGAATCGAGCTACACACATTTCCTTTGTGAAGTGAAACACATTTCAAACTGCTTTTAGAGTTGTCAATAAAAAGTCTCCATTCACGTGAATCATATTCGGCAGTTCCAGATTGAGAAGAAATCCTTCAACATCATTACAATAAACAAGCTGACCATCTGACCAAGCTGGCAGCCTGGAAGCCAATAATTCAGTAGACTGCTTTGGCAAATACAAATGCTGACCAGATCAGTGAAATTCAGGCTGACTACATGGAGAAAAAATAACACAATCTGTATCAGATGGTATAAACTGTTCATCTTCAAAGTAGTAGGTGAACTGGGGGCTTCATCATCAATCTGTGACAGCTCAATAAATTCAGGCACAGGTATTTCCTCGAAGTGTACAGCCAGTCGTTGGACAGATGGAAGATCTGGGTATTGCAAGTGTTGTTTGGTTTTTGTATTGAACCCTTTTGCACTCACAGGGCAGAAGTAGTAGTTATCCACCTGGTCTGTTGGTTCTCTCCACACCATTACTACACCAGACTTGAATATCGCATTCTTTCCTTGAGACCATGATCGCAAATATTCGACACAGGTTTTGCAAACTTTGTGGGAAGCCCAGATTTTGTCCTGATCTCCAAGTTCTGCTTTAAAGTAAGCAAGACATACATCATCATCATCATCATCATCATCATCGTTTAACGTCCATTCTCCATGCTAGCATGGGTTGGACGGTTCGACCGGGGATCTGGGAAGCCAGAAGGCTGCACCAGGCTCCAGTCTGATCTGGCAGTGTTTCTACAACTGGATGCCCTTCCTAACGCCAACCACTCCGTGAGTGTAGTGGGTGCTTTTTACGTGCCACCGGCATAGGTGCCAAGCGAGGCTGGCAACGGCCATGATCGGATTGGTGCTTTTTACGGCACGGAGTACCTCCTGGACAAAGTTACTAATGTTGCGCTTTTGAACCTGTTGAATGAAGTTTACACAGATGCAACAGAAGATATCGGGGTAATTACAGCACTTCTTTCATTTTGATATTGTATCCATTACTAGATCGCAGTGGTTCAGTTCATGTCTGAAAAGAAGAGAAAGGATCTAAAAGCAAAACTCATGCTAACTATTCAAAATTAGCTTGACAATCCAAATAAAATTTTCGCAGATAGTGGTGTAAAGTTAATTTTGGTATGATTCAGGTAAATAAAGACAGAAACTGATGACACAGAAATGTGATGTCATTGAAGAAATCTCAAGTCAGTTTTGGAATTAGCACTCCAAAATTAGTCTAAACCAGCTCTAAGAATTTATGCCAGAAAATAAAATATTTATTTTGTTGGCAGGTGTAATTGAATTTAATGATTCAAAGTCTCGAATGATCGCACATTAAACAAATTAAGTTAAAAGATAAAACCTGAATTAAATCATTCAAAGCAAATGATTGTACTTTAACCTAATTAAGGTTATACGTTACTGTAATCAAGTTACACCTTAACCTAATCGGGGTTATACTTTAACCAGATCAGGTTATCTCTTGACCCAAAGAGATAAAATATGACATGCAGAGTATCTGTTGCTGTAAGTAATTATATTCAGTAAGCTATTATATTCAGCAACAGTAGTCGTTAATCTTTTCACTAACAAGAAATTTAGGAATTTAGCTCATGAATTCCCGGCTTTTTTTTTTTTTTTGTGGGCACCTTCAGAGGTCCGCAGAGCCTAGTTGAATAAACGCAGCATCATGTAAAAGGCACGAATAAAAATTTGACATTCGATGATGTAACGATGAAGCCATTGGCGATTATGGCTGTTGTTGTTATTATTGTTGTTGTAGTTGCTGCTTGCTTTATTGCCAGTTGTTGCCGTTCTTATTGTCACTGTTGTTATTCTTCCTGCTTCTATTTCTGATGTTTAGCAGCAGACCCGTTCCCATTGATTACGCCTAAGATTTAAAAAGTTCCATCTGTGACAATCTCGCCGTTTTGTTTATCAAGGACTACTACATCACAAGAATTTTATGAGCTGGAAAATACGACAAGAATTATTCCAAGGTCATGAATTTTCGTGCCAAGGCATTTATTTATCAGCCCGGTTACCAAAGACACGTAGGTTGTTCACATAATATATAAATAAAAGACTTTAAAAAGTTCCATAAAACGCCGTTTCTATCACGTAATTAAAGGCCATAGCTCGGGAAGAAACAGATGTTAATAAAATATACAATGAAAATGCATAATGTGCAAACAAGGCAGCACAGAAATATATGTTTGCTGGTAATGCAATAATGGCTCTATAATTATGCACATATACTTTATATGCACATACTTAAATATATACTTAGGTATACAAGTACGTATGTACCTACAAGCTCATATACGTAGCTCCTCTCAACCATGTATTTGAAAAGAATTCGAAAGATTGCTTTAGCCCAATTTTAGAAGGCTTGTCATATTAACAGTAGATGCTGGTTCGAGCCTCACAAGCAGCCTTTGATCTTTTATATGCAAAGGGCTCTTTTAACCTAATATTTAGACGCTATTTTTTAAAGTTTTTAAATTCTTATGACGTCAACAATGTGTGTGTATACACGCGCGCTCTCCAAGATACTCTAAAATCTCTCCTAGTAAAGCATAACGGAGGCATTTTCACTCCATCAGTAGATGGTGATTATGTTGGTATTATATAAACTCGCTAAAGGCGGCGAGCTGGCACAATCGTTAGCACACAGGGCGAAATGCTTAGCGGTATTTCGTCTGCGTTACGTTGTGAGTTCAAATTCCGCCGAGGTCGACTTTGCCTTTCATCCTTTCGGGGTCGATAAATTAAGTACCAGTTACGCACTGGGGTCGATGTAATCGACTTAATACCTATGTCTGTCCTTGTTTGTCCCCTCTGTGTTTAGCCCCTTGTGGATAATAAAGAAATTGGTATTTCGTCTGCCGCTACGTTCTGAGTTCAAATTCAGCCGAGGTCGACTTTGCCTTTCATCCTTTCGGGGTCGATAAATTAAGTACCAGTTACTCACTAGGGTCGATATAATCGACTTAATACCTATGTCTGTCCTTGTTTATCCCCATGTTTAGTCCCTTGTGGGTAATAAAGAAATAGGTATTTCGTCTGCCGTTACGTTCTGAGATCAAATTCCGCCGAGGTCGACTTTGCCTTTCATCCTTTCGGGATCGTTAAATTAAAAGTACCAGTTGCGTACTGAGGTCGATGTAATCGACTAGTCCCCTCCCACCAAATTTGAGGCATTGTGCCTCCAGTAGAAAGGCTTATATAAACTCGCTCGTTCTTTTCTCATGTCCTTTCCGGTGACTTTATATTCAACCCCTCGTAGCCGCCTGCTATGTGCAGCAAGTATTCATGAGTGCTTGTGTCATTTATTGTCTTAAAAAGTGAGTACACTATTTTCTTTTTAAATGAGTATTAAGATTCGTACTTTGAGCTAATCTATCTCACAGAAAGCCTCAGTCGTAGCAGTCATTAATTCATGATATGATGTAGGGCCCTTCACTAAATAGCCCTTCGATAAGATCAGTGCTTTTCAATTTTTATTTATTTATTTATTTATTTATTTTTTTACTGTCAATCTTTTTCTTCTACTGTGAACACTTTCAACACCCAGTTGCTTCGATTCAAAATCCCACCCATTTTTAATGTGTATACACTTAATATCAAGTCAGAATAATTTTATTCAGAATGTTAATCTGACCCAGGTGACTACTTACAGCAACACTACCCTGCCATGAGTAAACATTTTACATATCACTGTTTAGATTAGCTATTAACCCAACCATTAGTAGCTAATTTTGACAGCACTTAAATACGTATACCGCTAGAGCTACCAGCTGAAATGATTCATAGTTGTACTTTCTGTATGTTCACACATACAAATGCTGATTAATGAGACTTTATGAAGGCTTGTTTATACATTGGGTAGATTATGAGATTAATTGATTACGTTCATAGCAAGAAACAACAACAGAAATGGAAACATCGCTATTTCAACCTTTTTGTATCTCATTAGCTTGATGTATTGGGCACTACGTATAATCTCCCAATTAAGCTGTTTATACATACATAAATGCATTCATATATTCATGTATATGTATGTATGTATGTATGTATGTATATATGTATGTATGTATGCATGTATGTATGTATGTATGTATATATGTATGTATGTATGTAGTATGTATGTATGTATGTATGTATGTATGTATGTACGATCACTCGATTCCCATCGTAAAGATTTTATGGGATTGATATAGCGATTAATGATCGAAGGGAATAACAAAAAGGCATACCAATAATATACGAGAAAAACATTTTTTCTAGCTTTGTTCTAAAACAATTCTTGGTAAGTGTTTTTTCCCTTTGGGACTTACAATCTTATAATCGCTGAGTTAGCTGCATCTCATCAGCTCCATTGCATTCAGAATTCCACATGTTCACTGATGGCTACGCATATTTATTCAGTCAGAATATTTCATCTGGTGGTGTAGAAATTTATTATATAACACAAAACAAAGAGTATGAATTCATTAGTTCTATATGATAATGTATTTCCTATACTGCTGTAGATTAACTGTGGTCTGATACAGCTCAGAGAACAAGTACGGAAATAACAACAGAAGAATTGTTATTTGAACGTAATTAGATAAAACCATTTAAGGGCAGTTAGAATTGCATATGAAGTGTATCAGATTGTCTTTCAAATTTTCTTTTTTCTTAATGGCTTCGTTTGAAGAAAACGGGCAGCGTCCATGACCCATATCAAGGTGTCCGAAGCTGGTAGAACAGAGGAAGTTCACCTCAGACTACAAACCTGGCTATTAGTCTTTTAAAGGAAGGTAAGTTGTGACCAAGTGGTGGCCAAGTAGTGGCCAGATGGTCGCTAAATTGTGGCATTAAATCGAATGACAAATTAAGTCAACCATCTGAGAACAGGAACGTCTCTCAAATGGAATTCCATTCAGTTTCCTTCTATCAAATTTCACTCACGAGGTCTTGGTCGAATCGAGACAATGATAGAAGGTGACATTTTTACCCTGCTGTAGGATCGAATTCATTCACAAGTAGTTGCTATACGATATTCTTAATCACGCAGCTGTGTTGTTTATATATATGGCAAAAGCTTGAATAAATACTTTTTTTTTATTTGATTTGAAGAAAAATGTAGAGGAAGAATTGTTTACCGTACCAGAGAACTTATGCATTAATTCTCGTGATAAGAAGCTTTCTTCCCAACCACATGGTTTTGGGTTGGGCAAATGTTTTCTGCTACAGCCCTGAACCAGCCAAAGCTTTGTGAATGGGTTTTGGTAGCTGGAATCTGAAACAAACTTGATTTGTTTGACTATAACTCTTCAAGGCAGTGCACCAGTATAGCCACAATCCAATGACTGAAAAAGTAAAAGATAAATAATAAGTTATTCTAGCTTAATTCTAAAATACTTGGTATGTTAAAACCATATCAGAGAAAGCATAGCTCCCACACATTAGGTCAATATTAGAAAACTTGTTTACATATAAAAACCTTGTTTACATTGCGATTATATGTTTTACATATATTGCAAAAAGGACAGAGGTCGTCAACATCAAGTAATAGAGGATATTAAGAGAATGAGTGAAAATTAATTGTGATACTGAAAATTTGGTGTTAATTGTTAATTGGAGTTTCAGTGACATGTTTTTCTGAAATTTTAGACGCCAAAAGATGATACATGCTCTGTCTGATGTACGCAAATCAACAGTCATTTATAACGGTTTAGATTAATTTACACTCAATCACCCAGTATAGAATACAAATGAAATTCGGGCACGATAAAAACATAGATGAAGTCGTAAGGCGGCGAACTGGCGGAAACGTTAGCACGATGGACGAAAATGCTTAGCGGTATTTCGCCCGTCGGGACGTTCTGAGTTCAAATTCCACCGAGCTCGACTTTGCCTTTCATCCTTTCGGGATCGATAAATTAAGTACCGGTTACGCACTGGGGTCGATATAATCGACCTGATCCGTTTGTCTGTCCTTCTTTGTCCTCTCTGTGTTTAGCCCCTTGGGGGTAGTAAAGAAATAGGTATTTCGCCCGTCGCTACGTTCTGAGTTCAAATTCCAGAGCTCGACTTGGTCTTTCATCCTTTCGAGGTCGATAAATTAAGTACCAGTTGCCTATTGGGGTCGATCTAATCGACTGGTCCCTCCACCAAAATTTCAGGTCTTGTGCCTATAGTATAAAAAAAAACATAGATGAAGTCGTGTATATGAGATGCGAGGATGGGTGAAAAGTTCGTAGGCTGACTATGAAGAAGTGATGCTAGAACTGTGAAGTCTTGCATGCATTAATTTCAAATGTTCTTAATGACAGCATCGTTTCTGTCCAGGAAAACTGATATGCTACGGTTCAAAGAAAATTTCAACAGTAACTAGTAGCAACTTCTCTTAAAAATGCACAAAATGTTATCAATTGCATGCAGGAAAGGGGTTAGGTCACCAACGACATTTATTCTGACATGGTTGCTACATTATGGAATGGGGCTCCGGCTTTATCAACAGTGCAAAAGTGGGCAGCTGAATTTAGGACGGGAAGGAAGAGTCTTAAAGATGATCCATGGTCTGAGCGTTCTGAAACTGCCACCACCGAGGAAAATATTGATTATGTTCATCACATGGTGATGGATGACAAACAATTCACTATAAATCAAATAGCAGATACAGTTAGCATATCTCGTGAGAGTGTTGAGAATATTCCGTACAATGAACTTGACATGACGAAGGTTTCCGCTTGTCTTCTGACACCCGATCCGCGTCTTCTGACGCCTGAGGAAAAGCGCACCAGGCTGATTACTTCATGGCAAAACCTGAGATTGTTTGAAGCAGATCAAGCTACACTATGTTTCCGTTTATTATGATGGTCAATCATTCCTCAATAAAATCAAAACCTCTCGTCCGATCTTCTTGAAATGTTTACGGAATATGTAGGATTATATATCCCATGTCTCATGTACTTTTCGTCTAAATCAGTGTACATTTAAAGCGGAAATGAAGAAAAACACGTTTCTTTTTATTATGCTAGTTAAAAAATATATAAACTACATGTAATGTGATTTATATATAGAACAATACATAACCAGACCATTAAATATACTTATATCTTCCATCATGTGATTATATTTACAAATAATTATGTATATATTTTACATCTTTATATAGCCTTCTTTTCCGTCAACTAATTTTGTCTCTTATCAACTGATTTTGTCAATTTCTCAACAATTTCACTTTTAATATTACTTGCAGCAGTTTTTAGTGCTTCCAATAGTAAATTCTTGTTTGGATATTGTTTATCATTAGAATATACATCTTTCTTAATAACTGACCATAAATTCTCTGTTGTGTTTAGATCTGGAGATTGGGGGAACCATTCCATTATCTTATGTTCTTTGAAACTTTCCTTAGCTAAATGGTTAGTAGTGAGTTTGGCATAGTGTGGACGGGTATTATCATGCATAAAGATAGTCTTTAACTTAAAACATCGTGATGTTGACTTGTACCAATGGAGGCGCAAAACATGATTCCTCCACTACCTTGCTGTCTTCTTAGTCATGTTGGTTGACTTTTTCCATGTAACACTCAGCCTCTTGCCCATCCATCAGGTCCATCTAATGTTGCTCTGCATTCGTTAAAAAAAGTTACATTTGTAAAGTCTGCCTTCATATATCATTTTTGCCCACGTCACTCTTTCTTCTTTGCGTACTTTATTTAAAGGAAGCAATTTTGCAAAATTTATGACTTTGCCTATTTATTTTAGTATTATGCAACGTTTTTTCCTTTGTATGTTAGAGATTGCTGCTTCTTCAAAGATTTGTTTACTGGTTACTCTTTTACTTGTTTCAGTCATTTGACTGCGGCCATGCTGGAGCACCGCCTTTAGTCGAGCATATCGACCCCAGGACTTATTCTTTGTAAGCCTAGTACTTATTCTAGGTCTCTTTTGCCGAACCGCTATGTTACGGGGACGTAAACACACCAGCATCGGTTTTCAAGCGATGTTGGGGTAGGGACAAACACAGACACACAAACACACACACACATATATACATATACATATATACGACGGGCTTCTTTCAGTTTCCGTCTACCAAATCCACTCACAAGGCTTTGGTCGGTCCGAGGCTATAATAGAAGACACTTGCCCAAGATGCCACGCAGTGGGACTGAACCCTGAACCATGTGGTTGGGAAGCAAGCTACTTACCACGCAGCCACTCCTGCGCCTATTAACCCACTTTTCCCACTTTTCTTGCGCATAATTCTTTTGAGTTTTCTGTTATCTTTATTTGTGATGTCCCTGAAACCCATTTTCTTCCTTATTCTTACTCTCTCAATGTTTTGTGACCTTTATTTAATGTTTTAGAAATTACAATTGTTGTATCCCCTTCTCTCATTAGTTTCCCTATTTATTTCTTTTCTTTTGACGTTATGTCTTTACTTCGACCCATTTTATATTTCTTGTATCTGAAATTAAAAAAAGAACATTTCGAAATCACATATCACATGGGGGAAAGCAATGTCTTGGTAACTTGCATAATAAAAAGAAATACCTTATAAACGTATTTTTCTTCATTTCTGCTTTAAATATACACCGATTTAGACGAAAAGCACACGAGACATGGAATATATAATTCTACATATTCCGTAAGAATTTTAAGAAAATCGGACAGAGGGTTTTGATTTTGATTTTATTGAGGAATGGTTGACCTGCATAATAAAAGGAAACATAGTGTAGTTTCCTTGAACGTTTCCTAACCCAAATTGAGTGTTGGGATCATCACATTGAGCCAGAGACAAAGAGGTAATCCATGCAGCGGAAAGACTCCTCCTCACCTGTTCCAAAGAAGGCTAAAGTCATTTCATCTGCAGGGAAGGTGAGGGCCTCAGTTTTTTGGGATGCAAAAGGTATTATGTTTATTGACTATCTTCAAAACTGTTATACCTATTTCTTTACTATCCACAAGGGGCTAAACAAAGCGGGGACAAACGAGGACAGACACACGGATTAAGTCGATTATATCTACCCCAGTGCGTAACTGGTACTTATTTAATCGACCCCGAAAGGATGAAAGGCAAAGTCGACCTCGGCGGAATTTGAACTCTGAACGTAACGGTAGACGAAATACGGCTACACATTTCGCCCGGCGTGCTAACGTTTCTGACAGCTCGCCGCCATGAATAGAAAGTACTATACCAACTTGCTAATATAGTTACGAAAGGCTACCAAGGCCAAACTCCTTAGGAAATCTGATGAAAGGGGTCTTGTTTCATCGGGACAATGCTCCAGCAAACAGTTCTTGGTTTTCATGACTGTTGTGCGTGACTGTGTCTTTGAACTGGTTGACCACCGTCCCTATTCTCCTGATTTGACCCCATCAGGTTATCATCTGCTTCCCCACATTTTAAAAAAACCCCACTTGTCTGGGAAACTGTATCGCAGTGATGATGATGATGACATAGCTGCAGCTGAAGGATTTTTTGACCAACAGGAAGAAAACTTCACCAATGAGACCAAAGCGCTTCAACAGCAAAGGAAGGTGTGTAGACCGCAGGAGTGGGGACTATGTTGAAAAATACACCTCATTTGGTCACATTCCATGAAATTATCATGGTCAACCTGTGTACTTTACATCTGAACCTCGTATTTTTCAACAAATATCTAGTAGTAATAATTTATGAATTATCGAGTTGAAATATGCAAATGAATCTGTCAAAAAAGAAAATATATGAGACTTAATGTTCAGAAGGTAACACGTGTTTGTGACACTTTTAAGAAAAGAAAAGTAAAAACCATGGCATTGCGAACAAGAGAATATATGATATATCATCTGACTCTGGTAAATCACCATTGCTCCATGCTAAGAACATGTCTGACAGTTCAGAGCGATTGTCATTAGGCAACAACGTCAAAGTGGTAAACAGCTGTAGGCAGACATTTTCTATTCCGCTCAGCGATACACACACACACGCGCGCGCGCACACACACACACACACACACACACAGGGGGGGGGGAGACAAAGACTAAATATATTCAGAAGATAAATGCATATAAGCATATAGATTTATACACAGATATGACACAAGTAAATAGACACCCTATAAAACATCGTTTTATTTATTCTAACTTGAAAAC
>NC_043002.1:21917725-21932725 GCF_006345805.1 Octopus sinensis | reverse complement strand
TGTAACAGCGTCGCATCTCTTTGCCAAAGCCTAAGAATTCCAAGCGCTAACGATCATCACTGGAAGTCGTGATCACTATTTGGGAGACGGTAGGGGGGCATCATTTTCCTTTTTTTTCTTGAACGTGCTCGTACTTTGGACGGTGAGTGGTACAGTGAAGTACTCAAAAAGCTTAGAGAAGCCATTTGGAGGAACAGGCCGAATAAGAATTTCAAAACTATCCATACACATCATAATAATGTGTGATCAAACGCAACTCTGGCAACAAATCTGGCAATCGACAAAAATGGACCGGTCAGTGATTTCTCCATCCAACGTACAGCTCAGATCTGGTGCCCTCCAGCTTCCACTGTTCAATGAAAGACAGTCTTCGGATACAAATATTTTGTCAAAGACAAGATGAAAGCGACTGTGAAGGAATGCCAGCAATTTTAAAGGGAGGACTAGTCGATGACATAAACCCTAGTACTTGACTGGTATCGGCCTTAATTTTTTTAACATTTATTGATCATCTTCGATTTTGTATTTAAATATTTTCCTGATTTTACTGACTTTTTGAGATCACTTCTTTCTCAGCATAAGGTATACATTTCTAAACAATCTTTTAGCTCATATTATAGTTCATAGCTTTCTCTTGTAAAAACTAGGCGTAACTCAAGCCTTGTTGCTTTCATATAACAATGTTCCCGAAGAAAGATGTATGGTTGTAAAGTTTTCTTTTGAATGCTTCTTCTCTCATGCCATGATTCAGTTGTACTAAGTTACCTTCTCATATACGCTGGCTTCCCTAAAATCCATTCATCAGCGTTGTTGTTTTTACATGAATAACCGAACTCAGTGTTTAAAATAAGTTTATGCGATATAATTCATTTCATGTTAGCGGTGCACCTGAAACTTAACTCCAAGATTAAGTCAAAACAACACTTTATCAACATAGACTGTGGTTACATCAACTCCACAACATGTCATCCTGTGAAACAGAAAAACATACTATGGAAAATATCCAGGATATCACAAACTCCATCTACGGAAGTATTAAGGTTAACATTATATACCAGTTATGGCTAAAAATTATAAATGATATGAAAGAAATTCTCCATATACATACAAAACCAATGGCCACTAAGCACCTGGCCTTCCAGCGTTCTGCTACATCAACAAACGCAAACATAAACATTTTGATGGTAGAGCTAGTAAGAATCATGAGACACGATTCTCATATGTGTCCACCTTGCAAACAGAGAAGACATGTACAGAATTTCATCCACTATAAGAAATTCTACGGAGATAACCAATGACAACGGACCAGAATATGTAAAAGAGGGAGAAAACTGTTTGAAACGATCATCAGCAATGATGCATATGGAATGTGCCTCCACAAACCATAACCAATTTCGGAACAGACAGGAAAGAAAAAGAGGTGGAGAAAGGTTGGATTCGAAAACATCTGGTATAACAAAGCAAATTCTAGAGTGAAAGTATGGTATTTAATGCTGCTATATCCAGGGGTGAACTGGCCAACAACTTTAGGAAAAGCACTATATGACACAAAGCTTAAAAGTAAATTAGTAGAAAGGCACATTCATCAAAGCGCTCTTGCGTAAGTCAAAACTTGCGTAAGACAAAACATCTTGTACCGGCAACTACAAAGTGTCCTTAACTAACCCAGAAATAAACTGCAAAGCTGGAGGCGTTGTGTAATATTTGAGATATGGAGTGAGACTTAACAAACGATATTGCCATGAAATATGATACACACTAATCCAGACATCTCATCTTCAGGTCGGGGCGAGGGACATGCGTCGCTGCAGCACGTTGTTGCTTTCGTCATTTGTCGGTATATTCCAAGGTCCTCCCAAGCGACCCGTCAAGCTGAGTCCCAGTCAATCTCTATCTCTGCGAGATCTCTTTCTCATCTGCTGTAACCATGTAGAATGTGGTCGACCAACATGAGTCGTCAACCCAGCCGGATCGTCAATGAAGAGATCACGGTAATTTTGGGAAATCAAGCAACAAAGCTAAACAGTCTGAGCTGGTGCTCCCGAATCTAACATGAAACAGGACGCATCCCAGTCTGTGTAGATTCATTGATTGAATAAGAAATCTGACCAATGATAACCCATAATCCTGCGAAGCGTCCCGGTACCACAGGAATTCAGGCGGTTTCTAAGGGCCCCGGATAGTGTCAAAGTCTCACAACGATAGAGCTGGACAGGGTGGACCCTGAAGACCTGAACCTTCGTCTTCCTGCACAGATATCACACTTGGATGAGCTGGTGTTGTTGAGGACTCATTGGCCAACGGCGTTTGGCGTCGCCGATATCTTCGTGAACACATAAATATTAATGATTATTAATACAATACGATATTGTTTGTTCCTTCTCAAGCCATGCCTGGCTCATAGGACCGTTTTCCTGGTTTCCTTGGCGTATAGGTTTCCCACCTGGACGGGACGCTGGTCCGTCGCAGGTGAGCTGCAAGATGCGGGAGGAAAGAGTGAGAGAAATTTGTGGCGAAAGAGTCAGCAAAAGTTCACCATTACCTTCTGCCGGAGCCGCGTGGAGCTTAGGTGTTTCGCTCATAAACACACACATTGCCAGGTCTGAGATTCGAACCCGCTATCCCTCGACCGCGAGTCCGCTGCTCTAACCACTAGGCTATGTGCCTCCACACAATATGATATAACAAAGTAAAAATGAAGCTGTTGTTGTTATTGTTATTGTTTTGCCCCAGTTCAGGCATAACTGAGGAGACTTGTTATCAACGATGTTCCAACCATGACCCTCCCATATATTTTTTGTATACCAAAGGCTATACTGTTAAATGTGCCTTCTCTTTTCCACTGCGCTATAGTGTAAATTTGAGTAAGATTTGGCTGCTGATTCTTGCAAAATGGATGACAGCGTAGATCATACATTTTCAGCGACTTTACTGCAGAATACATCTGCTTCATATGTTACACAAATGTGCCGCAATTTTTTACAAGCGAACTGGTAAATGCCATATTATTTAGAAAACTCGAATATTTTAATACATTACGTCAGTTACGTTTAACATACTTATACACAGTATAATTTAGAAATGTTACTACATACGTACAGGTATTATACATATATACATTAAGCACACAGAGACTATATATACGTCTTCAATACATAGGGTAAACCCTGTGTGTTGAAGACATGTAAACACTGTGTTGAAGTTTCAGACATTCATATATGAAGCTCAAAAGCCCTGAATACGCAAACCCGACGCAGATGTCTTAAACACAGATCTTAAACTCACAAGTATTAAATCCAGAGATTTTATACAGATGCCTTAAATATAGATGTCATAGAAAGCGTCTCAAATACAAATCTTATACACAAGTCTTAAATACTGAAATCATAAACACAGATCTAACGAGGAGGTACCTGGCTTCAAGGGTATCGCGAAAGGGCTTATTGAAGGCCCAACCTTCCGAGTTCTTTTGCAGGGCTTAGAAAAACTGAAGGGCCGCTGCAACAAATGAGTGAATCCGAGAGGGGAATATTTTGAATAAAGTCGTAATTAAGTGATCCTCCTGTAATTTCTTCTTCCCAAATCCAAGGGGTCTTATGCACACAGATCTTAAATATACACACCTTATACGCATATATTTCTTAACCACACAGCTTTTTAAAGACGAATTTTATAAATACATCCTGAACAGAAAGGTCTATAATACATGTTTTCATATACACGTGAAACGAATCACACGTGACATAACAGTGAAACCAAAATGGCCAGTTGTTACATGAATTGCTACAAATGTCTTACATACAAATCCTATACACACGTCCTCAACACACGTTTTAAGCACTCAAATCTTTTGCAGACGTCTTCAATCTTCATGTTTGTATATAAATAGTGGACGGTAACTAAAATAGCAAAGACACAATGGCGAAGAGACATCGGATACAGTCACACACCGCTACCACTACAAATAACCCTTCAACGACGAATACAGCAGTACCAACATTTGTACGTGTGTTTGCGTTTGTGTGTGTGCGTGTGTATGTGTGTGTGTTTGTGTGTGTATGTGTGCGTGCGTGTGCGTGTGCATGTGTTTAAATATATGCATATATATATTATATATATATATATTATATATATATATATATATAGAGAGAGAGAGAGAGAGAGAGATTTTATTATTGTATAAGCAATGTGTGTGTATATATATATGTATGTATGTATGTATGTATGTATGCATTCACAAACCTTTTTGTATGTCAATTCAAACAGGTGCATACATGCATACACTTACACCACATACATGTAAGTATATATATGTATATACACATGTATGTATGAATATATATATATATATATATATGTGTGTGTGTGTGTGTGTATGTATATATGTATATACATATACATATATATATACATATATATATTCATATATATGTATATATATAGATATATATATATATATATATGTATATTTATATGTATATATGTGTACATATACATATGTATATTATATTTATATATGTGTATATATATATATATTATATATATATATATATATATGCATGTATGTATATTTGTATGTATATGTGTATATATGTATGCATACAAAGGTGGGTGTGTCTGTGTTTACTAGTAGATATAAAAACTAGTGGTTCTCCTAAGTCATTGACATTGTTCCAAGTTGATGGCCACCACGGCTATGGGGGGATGGGTAGTGGTGCAGTTGATGATGGTGGTGGTGGTGGTGGTGGTGGTGGTGAGGGTGATGGTGGTGATGTATTTGTAGTGATGGCCACGGTAATAGTGGGGATAGCATTGGTGTTAATGTTGCTTGTAGTAGTAGTAGTATAGTAGTAGTAGTAGTAGTATCAGCAGCAGCAATAGTAGTAGTAGTAGTAGAAGTAGTAGTAGTAGTAGTAGTAGTAGTAGTAGTAGTAGTAGTAACGAAATTGGTTACGCTGAAGGTGGTATGGTTGGTGGTGGTAGTAGTGGCGCTACCACTACTACTGCTGCTGCAGCTGGTGATGCTAGTAGTGGTGGTGGTGTGGTGGTGGTAGTGGTGCTGCTGCTGCTGGTTGAGACGGGAGTGGTGGTGCAGTAAACGTGGGGAGCGGTCGTAGATTCCACCAAATATAGCAATCAGCGGCGGATGCTAACAATTAAACGCTGACAGATCGATAAACCTGGATCGATAAAAATGGCTTTGCTGTTGATAACGAGGGTGATGATGGTGGTGATTGTAGTGATGGTGTTGATGATGATGCTGGTGGCGGCGGAGATGTTGACGTGGAGATGTGATATAGTAGTAGTAGTAGTAGTAGTAGTTGCTTTTATCGTTGTTGTTGCTGCAAGTTTTCCTGTTGTTGTGAATACAGCTGCTCTTGTAGTAGTAATAGTAGTAGTAGTAGTAGTAGTAGTAGTAGTAGTAGTAGTAGTATAGTAGTAGTAGAAGATGTTGTTGTTATTGTTGCTGCTATAGCTTTAATTGATGATGATGCTGATGATGATGTCGACGACGACGACGACGACGATGACCACGACAATGATGATGAAATGGGCGTTGTAATAGTTATTATATTAGTGGCTGTTATTGCCTAACAAATACCGGCTGGACTTCCCAAATGAACCTTACGTCGAAATATGAACCAAATACGCCGAGTCATCTAGATTGTCCGTAGAGTGAGTATTTCTTAAATCAGTGAACAAAGGTAATGTAAACTGTCCACATTTTTAACAGACAGGCTGCACAAACCACTGATTTATTTTCTGCATAAAGAGACCCGGTTACTGGAAGGTGATCGCGTCGTTTCCGGTGCGCAAATCTTACAGCGAGAAGATTAACGAAGTAGTTTAAGCTATCAAAACTCGATGGTAGGCCGTTCTGAAGAGAGTGATTATGGTAGAATCAATTGGATTTAGCAAAGGAGTGTTTATAATATAAAGTAGATTAGAAATAATGGGGGAGGTTAATGAGTAAATTAAAAGAAATGATTAGGCACAGTGTCGCAACCGACTTGCTTACGGCGCGAATTGTCCTTGAAATTGCCCGCGAGACACATAAGTTGCTTTGCCAATGCTAAAATGTCTACTTGCTCATAAATATATAAAGGTATGGAAGCCGTTCGCGGGATCATTGGTAGAGATGCTACGCGGAAGCAATGTCACAAAGTGATCTTTCACAGACAGGGACTGGCGCATACTATTCGCTTCTATGTGTTTTGTGTGGGGTCTCTCAAGCATCAGATGTATGTTGAACAGCCGGCAGTGTACCAGCGACAGTGAAGCACCTTTCTTTCCTACTTCAACGGCTTACCACAACCCTCAGCTGAGAACACAAAGTGCTACAAAAAGCCAATATCAGCAGCTAAGATATAGTCGCGTGTGTACGAGGAGTAATTTGCCTGACTTGGATGGTCTGTCCTATAAATTTTATGGATAGATGCCAAACTTATTCAGTCTGGTGTTTGTAGATAATTATCGCAATTGGCAGGAGACCGGAAACATTCCCAGTTGTGTAAACCGGGGAGTGGTTAGTGTTACTGAGGAAGGACCAGAGCAAAGGAACGTTATTAATAAATATCTCTGGCTCATAACTCTATTGAATACAGAGATTATGGTTGGTGTTTGCCGTTGGTATTGAAGTCGGCAAATCACAGATCTGTGTGATCTTGGGAAAATCTATCTACGACAACCTCTACCTCATGTCATACATTGTAGAGAGGGTGGGTAACTTTCCATTGAAGCTCTGGTTAATTTGGTTCAGTCGGAAACCTCCAAAAGTTTTTGCGGTTGTCTTTAGTGCAGTCGGTTTTTAGTCCAGATTTTTTTAAAAGTCTGAATGGCCATAAATATACAGCGACGTCTGCCATCACCACTGTTTCCGAAGCAGGTAAGTTCATCATCCTTGGTGACCCAGAAGAGGATGAAAATGTATATAATTCACTGCTTAGAGCTTAGAGATGTCAGTAAATTTCACACCACCATTATGAGCTTTTTCTCACATCCTCCTTGCAAAAAATAGCTCCTTGCTTGCGGAATGACCGAATCATTAAACCGCAGGACAAAATACCTCACAATTTTTAGTTACAGCACATTATGCTTTGAGTTCAAAACCAAGCCCATATCCACCTTTCATCAATCAGGTGTTGATAAAATAAAGTACCTGTGAATACCGGGGCTAACTGAATATTCTAATAAAAAACCCTAAATGTCAATGGCATTTACTAGATTGCAGGTAGAACTAAACTCAACACTGCCAGATAACGAACATCTTGTCGATAAACGGTGCAGCAACGACTTGTTTTCATTGTTTGAGGCTTCCTGTAGGAACTTTGTTGTTGCTGCTGCTTTTGTTGTTGTTACTGGGTTGTGTTAATAGCGGTAGTAATTCCGATGAGGTGCAACTTGTGTCCTTCCGTGAGTAGTTCGTCCATCACTAGCTCTCACGACCACTCAGCTCTCACTTGTGGCTCCACGAAGCTGTTAGCGTGCGATAGCGGTTACACTCTGGGCGATCGCTTCGACAGATTGCCTATACACTTGAAAATGAACTCCAGTTCACTGAGCGGAAGAGGTCAACAGTGGCAGGAAAACGGTCAAGAAAGCCAAACATGGAAGGCACCGTAATCATTCTACACCCGGTTTCATCTCCAGGCATCTGGACCTTTGTCTTATCACTTGGATTAAAGATGGGAACTAAGAAGGGAGAGAGAGAGAACGAGAGAGAGAGAGAGAGTGAAGCCGATGGAAGTAACTGTCCCTCGCTTTACTCAAACTCGACTCACAAGTCATCAGTCATTCTTCATTCCACCTCTTTCACCCCAGACCCGGTAGCGGCAGGCAAACAACCAAGTGACAAGCAGAGATTCACTAGAAGTGAAGCCTCAAACCGGTACCCGGGCAGCTCAGGCTAATCGGTTGTTGTCTACTGAATAGTCTGGGCAACTGAACAGCACTCTTTAGGAAAGAACTACTGGACTCTTGCCACGAGGAAGAAACTACAGAATATGCTCTAAACATTGCTTAATACACTGCTCTGACCTGAATGCCACAGCAGTTGAAAATTCCCAATGATACGATCGAAATCAAGCAACGGCAAAAAATTATGAATAACACCTCTAGGCCTTACTTCATGTAACGTTCGCACGCTGCTTGATCAGGAAGATCCAGATCAACCCCAGGGACGTACAACTTTCATTGGAACTGAACTTGCCAAACAGAACACTGACATTGCGCTCCTAAGTGAGGCCAAGCGAGCAAGAGAGGGCGAACTAAGTGAATGAGGCATAAGACACAGTTCTTTGGAGTGAACACACAGTTGAGGAAAGAAGATACGAGGCTGGAACTGGCTTTGCTGGGAAAATTTTTTCTTGGAAAGCTGAATATTTCCCCACCTCTCTGAAAGGAGTGAACGATTGTCTAAAGATGAAGAGGCTTTGGCTTTCCAATGGGAAGTAGTTCGTGATCATTTTTAGATCTAATGACTCCGCCATGACTAACACGGACGAGATGAAGGACAAGTATTACGAGGACATGAATACTCTGTTCCCAACGCGGATAAGCTCACCATTTTTAGTGACTAACGTGAAAGTTAGTTGCGATTGCACCGCTCGGGATGAAGTGGTTGGAGGGGAAAGTATAGAGTCTGCACTACAACAGCACCGGCTTACTACTCTTCCAAGCTTATATTCCACAGAATATAACCTTCTGATGACAAACATCGTCTTCCATGTCCTACTCATAACAGGACGTCGTGAATACATCTTCGATTAAAGTATTGGCATCCCCTCGTCTATGTCAGAAAGAAAAGAAGAGATTAAAGATCGAAGACAAATTCTGCAACTATAAAACCCACCTCAATGACCTACTTCAATGGCCGCACCTATAAAACCTACCTCAATGTTAAAAAAAAGTCTTCGCAACACCATCCAACTGAAGCTGCATCAGAGGCAGGACACATGACTGAGAAGATTCAAAGCCATGCTAACGGCAATGATATGAAAAAATTCTACAGCGGCCCGAAAGAAGTCTATGGTTCAAATCACTTCGGATTCATTCCCTCTGCTCTGAAGAGATGAGTTTCAGACAAAGAGAGGATTCTTGAAAGATGAGCTGAATATTTTGATAGTGTACTAACCAATCGCGCTTCCACCGTAGATGATGAAACCCATCGATTGGATCCCTCTAGTTGCGATTGGAGGAATTACAAAAAGCTACACGGGTGCTATCCAGTGGCAAAGCACCTGACTAAGATTCCACCTCAGCTGAGATCTACAACGAAGGTGGATTAGCTCTGGTTCAGAAGCTTCACGAACTTCTTTAGCAATATAAGATTTTTCTTCGGCACTTTTCTGATGCATCCATCATTTAACTTTACCAATGTAGTGAAAAACCGTTATGTTTGTGACAACCATCGTAGAATTTCCCTAATTTCTAAAATTCTGGCCTGAATACTGCTCAGCTGCCTCATTGCGCACCTTGAACAGAGTCTCCTTCCAGAGAGACAATGTAGACTGAAAGAGCGAGGAGACAATAACATGGCGCTTCCTGAAAGAATGCTTCAAGAGGGATATCAGAAACAGAATGCTGACTCCATCCACGTCGATCTAGGCTTCCGACTCGGTAAGTAGAAAAGACTTTGGGGACCTATCGCAAAGTATTCTTACACCAGAAAACTCATTACGATCGTACGACAGCTACACGATGGAGTTCAAGGTAACGGAGAAACATTAAAACCATTCTGTCTCCAATGGAGACAGAATTGCAGTTACAATGATGTAACTGCAAGGTTACATCATTGCATCATGCCCTGTTTAGTCTAAGGTTTCAACCATGTATTGGCATGGGTATCAGATACATTACCATCGTCTGGGTAACAGAAGCTGGCTGTCTTCAACCTCAAGTGGCTTCAAGTAAAACCATGTTTTGACAGACAACGTAAATGAGTTTCTATTTGCCTATGATTGTATCCTCAACACTACATTAAAGGCTGACATGCCTTTTTGTTGACAAATTCAATTCTCTTTTGTCTGTAACAATTTTATTCTGGTGATCTTTGCAAAGAAGCCTGAAGTGATGGATCAGCCAGCTCCAGAAAGGATATACGTTGAACCCAAAAATGTCGTCACTGGCATCAACGGACACTAACTGAATGTAGTAGGCAAGTTCACCAACCCGGGAAGCATACTCTCCCAAACTGTTGTTGTTGATGATGAAGTGAATGCCAAACTCACCAAGGCCAGTGTTGAATTTGTCAGACTCCACAAGAATTTATGAAACAGCAGGATAGGCATCACTCTAGAGACAAGGTACACCGGATCGTAGTTCTCACTACACTACTGTACGGCTGTGAAGTATGGGCGGTTTACAAACGGAATACAAAAAATCTGAACCACTTGTACACCACCTGGTCCAGAAAAATCCTTGGCATTAAACGTTTCACTGTGATTTGAGGAAAATTAACGTTTTGCTGTGAAGAGGGTTGCTAAGTAAACTACGTGGTTTCAGGTTCAATCCCACGAGGCGGCACTTCGAGTGAATGTTTTCTACCATAATTTTAGATCAGCTAAAATCTTATGAATGAAAATTAGTAGAGATTAACTACTGCGTGGAGAGCTCATTGTTATTCTTGGATGTAGATTTAATCCATCATCCGATTTAGCATCCTCATGTGGACTTTGGGTGTCTTTAGTGAAGTCCACTTTGTTGTAACTTTTTTAGAGAAATGGGTGCCAATGTCAGGATAACTCCTTCCCTTCTTCCTGGCCCTCTTCTGGAGACCCTAAAAGAAGAATTAAGAACGCAACTTTTCTTTTTATCTTTTAATTATTTCAGTCATTGGACTGCGGCCATGCTGGGACTCCACTTTGAAGTATTTTGTCAGACAAATCGACCTTGGTACATCTTTAAACTTGGTTCTTATTTCATCCGCTAAATTACGGAGATGTCAAAAAACCAACACTGGGTATCAAGCGATGGTATGGGACAAACACAGACGCGCGTGGACACCTACACACGCACGCATGCACGCGCACACACACACACACAACACACACACACACACACACACACACACACACTTACTTGCAATTGGCTTCCATACAGTTTCAGTCCGTTAAATTCGCCCCAGAAAGCTTTGTTCGGCCCTGAGCTATACTAAAAGACACTTTCCCATGAAGCCGAGTCGTGAGACCGAACCCAAAACCAAGTAGTTGCAATGCAAGTTTCTTAACCACACAGCCATACCTGCGACTACATCATAATATTTTCAATGGTCTCTAGGGACAGGGTATAGGCTCATTTAATTCAATATACAATGGTAAATTACTGGATTACAAAAGGCATGTGGTATGACTACAAAAGGCAGCTTTTCGCCTCGCTTCAGTCCTAAGGTTTTAAGTCAGTATTTAAGGCGGTGAAGGGCGAGCTGGCAGAAACGTTAGCACACCGAGCGAAATGCGTAGCCGTATTTCGTCTGCCGTTACGTTATGAGTTCAAATTCCGCCGAGGTCGACTTTGCCTTTCATCCTTTCAGGGGTCGATAAATTAAGTACCAGTTACGCACTGGGGTCAATATAATCGACTTAATCCCTTTGTCTGTCCCCTCTATGTTTAGTCCCTTGTGGGCAATAAAGAAATAAGAATCGTTAGCATGCCGGACGAAATGCTTAGTGGTATTTCATCCGTCTTTACTGTCTGAGTTGAAATTCTGCGGAGATCGACTTTGTCTTTCATCCTTTCGGGGCTGATAAGACAAGTACCATTTGAGGACTGGGATCAATATAATTGACTTAAGCACCCCTCCCAAACCGCTGGCCTTGTGCCAAAATTTGAAACCATTTAAGACAGAATCGTTAGCACACCGGAGAAAATGCTTAGCAGCTTTTCGCCCGTCTTTACGTTATGAGTTCAAACTCCACCGAGGTTGACTTTGTCTTTCATCTTTTCGGGTTCGATGAAATCAGCACCAGTTGAGCACTGGTATCGATTTAATCGACTTACTCCCTCACCCGAACTTGTTGGCCTTGTGTCAAAATTTGAAATCAATATTTAAGGTGGTGAGCTGGCAGAATTGTTAGCACACCGAGCAAAATGCTCCGCAGCAGTGTCTTTACGATGTGCGTTCAAATTCCGCTGAGGTCGGCTTTGCATTTCATCCATTCAGGATCGATAAAATAGGTACCAGTTGAGTATTGGGATCGACTTAATCGACTTACTTCCTCCCCCGATACTGCTGGCCTTGTGCCAAAATTTGAAACCAATATTTATTGCTGAAATAGGGTGATGGATTAACACATTCGTCAGAGCGTCGAAAAATGCCCGAGGTATAGGTTCTGGCTTATTATGTTCTAAGTTCAAATCTCACCCAGGCCAACTTTGCCTTTCGTCCCTATGGTGTCGAAGAAATAACGGACAAGTTAAATTCTGAGATCAATATAATCGACTAATCCCTACCCCAACCAATCGAAACTGATGAACTTGTGCCTAAATCAGAAATTATCATTCATAGCTCTATACACTTCGAGATTCATTGTTAATAACATCTTATCTACATGTTTGTCAATGCTTCTAAATTTATGTTCTAATAGTAAACTAGACTATAGATTTAATACGTTTATTGTAATTCATAGCCATGTATAATATGATACTTCATGTATAAACTGTCGAATAGTCAGTGGTATTTGTCCTAAGATAAAATCCCTTATGGACATGCTGTGTTAAAAACACAATAAATACCAGACGAAGACGAAAATTCATCAGCCGACGAAACGTCAGGTGCATTCCGGCCTATTTTGGTCCACTGATATTTATTGTATTTTCAGACAGCACATCCATAAGAGACGTTATCTCATGACAAATGCTTCAGTAATTTGGCATATTGATATATATATATATATATATAATATATATATATATATATATATATATAATATATATATATATTGATTCAGATGAATATGGTACTTAAGTTAAAGGCACCAGAATTTAGTACGGTATTATCCATACAATTCAAAATGGAGTGATTATAATCAAAATAAGCAACAAGGATATCCAGAGGTAATGCAGTACGATCGTTTCATGCGACTCCATTTAATTGAACAATGCAGACATTACATCACTTTAAAATGTAGAGCAATCTTCACCTGCATAAAAATATAGAATTTAGTTAAATTCGAAGGACTCATTTGTATAATTTTCTTTTTATCCAAAATTAATAAGGGGATAAGTAGATAGACAAAGAATATATTTGTCTATCTGCTTATCCTCTTATTGATTTTGGATAAAAAAAAAATTATACAGATTAGTCCTTCGAATTTAACTAAATTCTATATTTTTATGCAGGTGAAGATTGCTCTACATTTTAAATTGATGTAATGTCTGCATTGTTCAATTAAATGGAGTCGCATGAAACGATCGTACTGCATTACCTCTGGATATCCTTGTTGCTTATTTTGATTATTCATATATATATATATATATATATATATATATATATATATATATATATATATACTAAGCATGATACATAGATAACTATTTTGAATTAATACTGCCTCAATTGCGTATGACGGATTTTTATTCAGCCGAGGGGTTATTTGCAACATCAGTGAATATTTCATTCACTTCTTCCTATATAAGAGACGACGAATTCTCGTCCGAACATACGGCTCGTTGTGAGTGCACGCTATTGAAAAAAGCCCAAAATGACCGAAATACATCTGGCGATGTCGCGACCGTTGTCGAGACGAATCCCGCCCCATCTCCCTCTATCTATTTAACCCTTATATTTATTGTCCTCTAGACACCACCTCTATAAAAGATGTTATCGCAGTGACCAGAGCATTGACAGTGCGTATGCACTGGATATGATACAAAGATAACTATTTTAATTTAATACAGCTCCAATGTCTTATTTCCATACCACTTCGTTTTCTTTTCTTTTCTTATTTTTTTGTCATTTTTCACCCATGAATCAAAAGTAACAAATAATAGTTATTAAAACGTAAAACTTTACCTTGAAGCTATCATTTTAAAAAATATGTCGGCCAATGTCATTTTGACATGCGCACTACTTAGTATTATTAAATTGGATTTCTAACAAACTATTACTTTATTTCTTAGCTGACAGCCTGGTGTCATCCTTCGCTTGTTTGTTTACATTTTTATTGTTAAAATTATTACTGTAGTTGTTATTATTGTTGTTGTCGTTGTTGCTGCTGCTGCTTAGCTCCAGGCAAATTCTCAGTGAACAGGCCTATCATTAAAGACATCCCGACGGTGGCCATTCGCTCTTTATTTCAAGTAATACATATAACAGTATATCATCCGAGATAACGGCTCAAATATTTTTACGATGACAAGGTATTACCTGAGTCAGATTTGACTACTATTTCTAGCAGAATAGATTACCACAGAGGGGTTCACTCCTTGGCCTGCTGCTGCTGCTGCTCTTGTTGTTGTTGTTGTATCTATTGTTCGTCTTAGCATTGTTAACCAAACAACAACCGGTTCCAGCGATATTGTCTTTGTTAATTTTTATTTTATATTTTTTTTACTTTTTCATATATTTATTTGTTTGTCTTATCTGTCTTCATATTAATAATAGAATAATGGGAGGCCGTATGTTTCTCTCAGATCATTGATACACACATACACACACACACACACAAACACACATACACACACACATACACACACACACATACATATACGAACGCCCACACAAACACATACGCATACATATGTATGTATATCATGAGATTCATATGTGTGTATGTGTGTTTATGTGTGTACGTATATAGATAGATAGATAGATAGATAGATAGATAAATAGATAGATAGACAGACGGACAGACAGACAGACAGATATATAGATAGATAGACAGACAGACGGATGGATAGATACATAGACATATATTCATATATATGTATATATAAATCTCTCTTTATATATATAATTCTATATACATACATTATATATATAAATACATACATGCATACATA
>NC_043002.1:21910225-21915225 GCF_006345805.1 Octopus sinensis | reverse complement strand
ATGGGCATATATTATATAACAAAATATATGTCAGTGAGTGTGTCAATGCCAAAATGCATGCGCGTGTGTGTGTGTGTGTGTGGTTCGATAGATTTGAAAGGCTAGAGGATATGAATGCTGGCTGACCGCTTGCCTCCATTAAATATTCATATGTCTGCCACGTAACATCTCCGTCTGTTTTATAGAAAGGTTTAGTAATGTGCTTGTGCGTGTATTTGCGTGCGAATATATATATATATATATATATATATATATACATAGTATAATGCGTGTGTGTGCGTTCGCACACGTGTGTGTATTTATGTATATGTATGTATGTATGTATATATATATATTTATATGTGTGTGTGTGTATGCGTGTGTATGTATATATATATATATATATATGCAGATATATATATATATATATGTATGTATATATAGGTATGCATGTATATATGTATGTATATATATGTATATATATATATATGTATGTGTGTGTATGTATATATATGTATGCATATATATGTGCATATATATATCTCTTATTATAAAAGGCAGATTTTATCTGCCTCCCTTTGGGAGTTATACAAATCTACAATATAGGATTTCTTCAATTACAATTACCTAGCAATTTTAAGAGTACAATGCAATCGCGTCATGCCAGGTCCAGTTTTTAAAATTTAAACTCCAATTAAGCAAAATTTACAGAAAACTCACATTCTGGTGTTGTGTTCAATGCTTTTGTTAGTCTGGTTTACAACCACCCAACGCACACACACACAAAGGGAGCGAATTGTTTCACTGACGCTATCACCCTTCTCCTCCTTTGTTGCAAGTTTGCAGCTATTAAAGTGAAAACAGTGAATCCGACAGCGATAAAGAAAACGAATTGGTACCTGAATGGAGTGAAAATTTAAAAACTGTTTCTTTCGGTGATTTTTCTGAAGAAACTGCACCAAGCCACAGACTTTCCCAGAAGAGTAAAGCCTTAGACTATTTCTATTTACTTTTTCGAATGAGCCCATTTGAAATCATTACGGCAGAAACGAACCGTTACGCTAAACGTAAACAAGCGAAAGAAGGATAGTTTGTGGTTTCCCACAACCTTAAATGAAATTAAGGCCTATTTTGCCATAAATATTATTATGGGTATCAGAAAGTTACCCAGAATAACAAATTCTATCGTAAAATTTTGTTGTATACCCAATTGAATATTAGCTAATAACCCATTTTCTATAGCGATGTTTGAACAAAATTTTAATAATTTTACAGAAAGTTACCCAGAATAACAAACGAGCCCTTCTGGTATTAGCGCGCGTCTACGATGAGTCTACGATTAAAAAAAATTTACCATCATATTTTTCCATTTTAATGCAATTTTTTTTCACTTTTATATAAGGAGTAACTCTCTAAAAATATCTACGATGTGTCAACGATTTAAAGAAAAATTTACCTTAATTTTTTTCAATTTTTAATGCATTTTTTGCTACTTTTTGGCTATAACTCTCTAAAAATGCTTATATAGTTATTTCCCTTACAACCCGAGCAACGCCGGGCGATACTGCTAGTGTTGTATATATCTGTATGTGTATGTATATATCTATGTGTGTGTATGCATATATATATAGAGAGAGAGAGAAAGAGAGAGATATAAATATATATGTGTGTGTGTGTGTGTGTGTGTGTGTGTGTGTGTGTGCGCGCGTGTGTGTGTGCGAGCGTGTTGCGTGAGTCTGAGGTTGCGTATTGATATCTGCGCACACATATATTCGTATGCATCTATGCATGCATGGGTGTGCGAGAGACAGTGTGTGTGCGTGCATGTATGGGTCTGTACTGAACGTACCGGAGATAAATGGACACTGAACATGGCAAAACTAGTTCAACAAGATGGCTGCCTAGCTTGGGACGGGAGTCGGCTGTCATTTTAACGGGCACTGATTTCTCTTACATTCTTCTTCTTCTTCTTCTCTTCTTCTTCTTCTTCGCTGCCAATCGTCTTATTTTTCTTTTATTTTTTTCTTTCTTCATCGTCATCACTGTCATCATCATCATCATCATAATTGCCAACACCACTGCCGCAATCATAACCAGCAACACCGCCATCCTCATCATCATCATCATCATCATCCTCCCCATCATCATCGTCATCATCATCATCATCATCATCATCATCATCATCATCATCTTCATCATCATCATCACCAACATCATCATCAGCTGTAGCAACAGCAACATTAACCTCATACTCAACATCAATATTCTCAGAGCACTAACAATCACCACTACTACATCTGCTGCTGCTGCTATTACTACTACTACTACTACTACTACTACAACAACTACTACTACTACAACAACTACTACTACTACTACTACTATCAACCTCACCGTCACAGATATTTTTTAATCATCTTCATCGCCATCATCACGACGACGACCACCGCTACCACCACTACCGACCATTACCACCACTAGCACCACCAACACTTCTGACACCACCTCTGTCGACATTATCACCATCACCACCAGCACCGGCCTCATCACCATCATCATCATCACCGGCATCACCATCATCACCACCACCATCCCCACCCCTGCCATTACCACTTCCATCACCACCACTAACATCATCATCATCATCATCATTACCACTACCATCTCAGCCATCAGCACTGCCTTGCACAAATGGTGTCACAGTCCTTTCTACTTAATCTTCTTCGCACCCAATCTTCTTCGCACGCAACTTCAGCCATAACACTTGCTCGGCTTACGCTGTCTAAATGAGGATAGACCTTGACAACATAATTGAAGATTGGAGTATTGCAACATTGCTTCCTTCAAAAGTGCAAAGAAGTCGCATTCGATACACACTTAATGCAAGGAAACAGTCTTGTATCTCCCCCAGTATTCTAGTCGTGCATCTCTCCACCCTGGCTTGCCACCATACAATTTAAAGCTTCCAAGTTGCTACAAATAATGAAGCTCTCAATTTCTCATGATCTCCCTTAGCACCCATACATACATACATACATACATACATACATACATACATACATACATACATACATACATACATGCAAACATACATACATACATACATACATACATACATGCATACATACATACATGCATGCATACATACATACATACATACATACATACATACATACATACATACATACATACACAACTTTCAGTTTTTGAGTCACTCTGCTCTCCTTTACTCTTTTACTCTTTTACTTGTTTCAGTCATTTGATCGCGGCCATGTTGAAGCACCGCTTTTAGTCGTGCAAATCAACTCCAGGACTTATTCTTTGTAAGCCTAGTACTTATTCTATCGGTCTCTTTTGTCGAACCGCTAAATTAAGGGGGACATAAACACACCACCATCGGTTGTCAAGCGATGTTGGAGCACACACACAGACCCACAAACATATACACACCCTACATACATATATATATATATATATCTATATAATATATTATTATATCTACAACATATATACACAGACATATTATATACATATATACAACGGGCTTCTTTCAGTTTCCGTCTACCAAATCCATCACAAGGCTTTTGTCGGCCCGAGGCTATAGTAGAAGACCTGCCCAGGTGCCCCACATGGGACTGAACCCGGAACATGTGGTTGTAAGGAAGCGACACCCACTCCTATGTGTGTGTGTGTGTGTGTGTACGTGCGTGCGTATATATATATGTATATTATATATATAATATATATATATATATATATAATAATATATATATATATATATATATATATATATACAAATTGAGATAGGGGTTGTAAATGCAACCTCCATGGGATAACATAATCCAATATACTGCTAGTGAAGTACCCAACAAAGTTAATACATAATGTTAATGATTGCGATTGCAATCATTCATTTACTGTATTATATGGGAAGGTAAATGATTTACCACAAATTACTAATACAAGATAAGAAAATGGAGAAATACATCTAAATCAATATCATTACCAGATAATACTCAATCACATACTTTATTAAACCACCACATAAGAAGACTGTAGGTTAAATATGAAAAGCAGAACAAATCAGTGTACATAAAGGAATGTACATAAAGAGTCATGTTGTATAATAAGTAGAATCTATATAAAGAGAATATAAATATAAGTAAATATAAATATACTTATTTATTTTTACTTATATTATATATTCTTCTTTTATTATATTCTACTTATTATACAACATTACCTCTTTTATGTACACTTTTTTATGTACATTCCTTTATGTACACTGATTTGTTCTGCTTTTTATATTTAACCCTACAGTCTCTTATGTGGTGGTTTAATAAGTATGTGATTGAGTATTATCTGGTAAATTGATATTTGATTTAGATGTATTTCTCCATTTTCTTATCTTGTATATATATACATATATATTAAATGAGCTTTAATGTTAGGGCCAGAATAACAAGACTCCAAGATACAAAAGATTCGCAAATAATCATGTCAAGTTTACATTCCCATCATCAGCTGCCCAACAGATATCACTATGGTTTCGACACATGGACAGTACTATTAAATCTGGCGACGTCAACAGCGCTAAAGACATAAACGCTGACTGGGAATCAATAAACAAACAACCAGAAGCAGATCATTAACGTGGCATGCCTATTATGCCGACATCTGCTCATTATTAAAATAACTACATCGAACATAAAATCGTATTAACTTCTCACCACAAAGCTAGAAATTAAAACACCGTATCGACAAAAAATATTTGCTATACGTACTTCTGTTAAGGGTTACTACTTCTCCCGTTCGTCCTTAATAACGATAACAACAGCCTGTCCATTTACAGTGATTTCTTTGCCCGTGGTGATTGGTTCACAAAGTGTTAATCTACCTAATAATATGTTAGGAAGAAAAAAAACACTTGCACAATGTACTGCATAGTGGAGAGATCGAACTCAGATCCACATAGTTCTAAAACTAACTTCTTTAAAACACAACCATACATGTATCCATTA
>NC_043002.1:21900225-21905225 GCF_006345805.1 Octopus sinensis | reverse complement strand
CTCTTATCCTTAGAGACTATTTCACGTGCTATTTAATTCATATATGTTGATGACATCACGTACTTTCCTTTTCCTTCCACTTATGTGAATGTAGGCAGACACACGCATGCGTAAACAATTATGGGTATGTGTAGATGAATTTTAAGTGTGCATACTCTTTTACTCTTTTACTTGTTTCAGTCATTTGAGTGCGGCCATGCTGGAGCACCGCCTTTAATCGAGCAACTCGACCCCGGGACTTATACTTTGTAAGCCCAGTACTTATTCTATCGGTCTCTTTTTGCCGAACCGCTAAGTGACGGGGACATAAACACACCAGCATCGGTTGTCAAGCAATGCTAGGGGGACAAACACAGACAGACAAACATACACACACACACACACACACACACACACACACACACACAAACATATACACCCATACATATATATATATATATATACACACACACACACACACATATATATATACATATATACGACGGGCTTCTTTCAGTTTCCGTCTACCAAATCCACTCACAAGGCTTTGGTCGGCCCGAGGCTATAATAGAAGACATTTGCCCAAGGTGCCACGCAGTGAGACTGAACCCGGAACCATATGCACATGTGTGTCTATGTATATATGTATATATAATTGTGCGTGCATATGTGTAAACGCATGTCCGTATATGTATGTATACATACATATATATTTCTTTACTACCCACAAGGGGCTAAATGTATACATACATATATGAATATATATACATGCACGCGTGTATGCATGCATATATGTATGCTTATGTAAATATGTGTATATATGAGTAGATGCGCATACATATGAGTACGTGTACGTGTGTGTTCGCATATGTGTGTGTACATATGTATGAGCGCGTGTGTATGTATGTATGTATATGAACGTGTGCATATATGTATATTGATGCATATGTGTATGTGTGTATGTGCACACATATATATATATATATACACACACATATATATTTTTGTATATGTGTGCGTATGTACATGCATGTATATACATGTACATGTCTATGTCTATGCATTTGTATGCCTGTGTGTGTATGTATATGCGTATGTGTGCGTGTGATATTATATTCATATGTACATTTAAACATCAACATTTTACTAAAACCGTTAAGAACAGATATACTTTCCTAGAAACGCTATGGTTTAGACAGACACTAATTCAAAATTTCATCAACCAATGGGTACCGATTAACTAATATGGATCTATATTCATTATATTTATAGGGTTGATGAGTACAAATAATATATGTGTGTGTGTGTGTATGCATGTATGTGTGTATGCGTGCATGCATGTATATATGTATATATACGTGCATGTATGTGTGTGTGAGTATGTGTATATAGTACATATATATATATAATTCTTTTATAATTCTAATTATACCTCAAAAATGAATATAATATATATATATATGTATTAACTATAAATTTACCTTATTTATATTCATCATCCCTCCATCGTCTCTATTTTTACTTCAATTCTTGCTCCAGTTTTCTTTATTTTACATTATCCCTAATCACATTCTAATCCATCTGTAAACCCTTAACCCGATCATATGATAATACAAATCCTAAACCGTAATATTCAGGCTGCTGAAATGAATTGATAGGTCCACATATAACATCTCAAGGTACATCTTTTTGTTTTCCTCTGATGAAACTATGCTCATGTCACATAAATGCAAATTTAATATACAAATTTGTAATTAAGTTATTGAGCATTAATTGAAACAGCTGTAAGAAACGAAGATGACTAATTTGTTAATAATAAATAATTAACTTCTTTATCTCCATTTTCTTTTCGTCTTGTAACTAAATATTATATATATATATATGTGTGTGTGTGTGTGTGTGTGTGTGTGTGTGTATAAATAAATATATATATATATATATATATATATATATGCGTGTGTCTTTGTGTATTTTTGTCCCCCACCCCAATCGCTTGATAACCGATGTTGGTGTATTTTCGTCCCCGTAACTTAGCGGTTCGGCAAAAGAGACCGATAGAATAAGAGAACAAGTACCAGGCTTACAAGGATAGGTAGATGACTAGCAGTAGGTCAACAGCAACGGTAGTATAGATGATTGTCTGTCTACATTAGAGTTTTGTGCGGTAGTGGTATGCGTCGTGGTAGTAGTAGTCGGTGGTAAGGTGATGGCAGGCAACAGCAACAATCGTTTTCGTGGTGATGATGATGTTAGACGTGGCAGTACCTGAGCTGGGGACTATTGGTAATTTACAGGAGCCATCAACCCAACTCCAACTGATTATTGACGGGGACGTAAACACACCAGCATCGGTTGTCAAGCAATGCTGGGGGACAAACACAGACGCACAAACATATATATATACATATATACGACAGGCTTCTTTCAGTTTCTGTCTACCAAATCCATTCACAAGGCATTGGTCGGCCCGGGGCTATAGCAGAAGACACTTGCCCAAGATGCCACGCAGTGGGACTGAACCCGGAACCATGTGGTTGGTTAGCAAGCTACTTACCACACAGCCACTCCTGCGCCTAGTTCAAGCAATTGTTTTTTTTTTTTTTTCAATTTCTTCAGAGTTATGTTTTTTTGAGTTAAACACAAAATGATTTCAGTATAAACTTTGTTCAAAGAAGTAAGAAAAATTATTCAGTGAAAATTCTCACCTGAAAAGTCCTTTCTGAATGTATATTTTGGGAAATTTCAAAAATGTTCTTTCCTTTTTCGCGAATAATAATCCTCTCTGACTAGAAGAAATAAAATGATCTTTTAATATCCGTCTCTGTTCATATATATACGTGTGTAGTGATGCGTTTATTACCATAAATCTCTAACCACAGCAACAACGACAATCACCAGCACCACTGCCGCCGTCACCACCACGAGTACCACAACAACAACAATAACAACAACTGACCCAGCATCACCCACTCCTTAATTCAACCCACAGTTGATGACCGAGTCAGCAGCCAGTTCTGAGACAACAATTACAGCTACAACAAACACTTTGACCAGCTAATCACTAACTATTAAATCAAAACAAATTCAATTTATTGCATCTTTAACGACTTCAGATTTTGCTTATGACGGCGTCAAGGAATTATTTCAAAAGTGGATAAAACAAATTCTCATACGGGGTGAGATTAGATGGATGCAGAGTTTGCATGCTTATTTAAACCTTTGTCTTTTGTTTTTCTTTTGCATAAAGCCAATTAGAATATCCATTTTTAATAAAACAAGTATCAGCTTGAGCAGAAATGCCGACAAACAAAACAAGGCTTTCTTTGAAGGAGAATACTCTAACCATGGACGACCAGTTTACCAGTTTGACGAGAAGTCACGTCTCTGATTTCCATAAATTTTTGGATCAAACTTTGCTGGAACTGGCTGCACTGGTTGGCAGTCGACCTGTCCTAGATCATCCAATGAAGGTGTCAAAGGCTTTGCAAGACCTCCATTGAGCTGCGAAACTTCGTTTGCAATTCTCTTCTGTTTAGCGTTATTAGATGAATCAGAATGGAAACTCAGCAATGACTGCTTCAGTTCTCTTTTTCGGTAGTGATTCATTATTTTTGGACACTGATATTCGCAACAAATAATTCTAAGGTAGAATATCCTAGTAAGAGTAACAATTTCTTAAAATTTACCTATTTTAAAATTAAACTCGTAAGAGATTTCAGTTCAAGCAATTTTTTTTTTTTTTTTTTCAATTTCTTCAAAGTTATACTTTCTAAGTAAAACACAAAATGATTTCTGTATAAACTTTGTTCAAAAAAGTAAGAAAAATTATTCAATGAAAGTTCTCACCTGAAAAATCCTTTCTGAATGTATATTTATATTTTGGGAAATTTCAAAAATTTTCTTTCCTTTTTCGTGAATAATAATCCTCTCTGACTAGTGGAAATAAAATGACTTTTTAATGTCCGTCTCTGTTCATATATATACGTGTGTAGTGATGCGTTTACTACCATAAATCTCTAACATCAGCAGCAATTCTTCACATACTTTTTGACAGCAACAATGACAATCTCCAGCACCACCGCCGCCGTCATCAACACGACCACAACAACAACAACTGACCCAGCGTCAGCCACTCCTTAATTCAACCCACAGTTGATGACCGGGTCAGCAGCTAATTCTGCAACAACAATTGCAGCTACAACAAACACTTTGACCAGCTCTAATTTACCCACGCTTTCATAACACTCACTATTAAATCAAAAGAAATTCAATTTATTGCATCTTTAACGACTTCAGATATTGCTAATGAGAAAAACAGAAGACGGCGACAAGGAATTATTTCAAAAGTGGATAAAACAAGTTCTCATACGGGGGTGGGGTTGAGATTCTAACAGGGATGCTGAGCACCCCATAGCCACCACGCCCCCCCCCCGTGGCTACGTGCTGACACGTACATACATACATGCATACATGCATACATGCATACATACAACAAAAAAGAGAACACCTACGCCGAATTACAGAGAAATTTTCAGGTACTCTATCCAGATTACAAGTTCAGGTTTATACCTGTGACTATTAGGGCCCTGCCTAAATACCAATCTTGAGAAATTAGGCTTCTAAAAACAAGAGAGGAGAAAGCTAATTCGAAGATTACAGATCCAAACTGTTACTGGAACTGTAAAATCTGCAAAACTTTCCAGAAGTTTATCATTTCAATATATATGAGCATGTTTAGATATGCAGCTATGTGCATGAGAATACAAACATAAAGCAAAACATACAAATCTGCACATGTACATAGATCCATACATGCATGCATGCATGCATGCATCCATCCATCCATCCATCCATACATACATACATACATACATACATACATACATACATACATACATACATACATACATACATATATACATACATACATACATACAAACCTACGCAGTAGACATCAGCAAAAGCATAATAAATTTAACTATTTCTCCATCGATTGTAAACATGACGATCAGACCTAATCG
>NC_043002.1:21762725-21895225 GCF_006345805.1 Octopus sinensis | reverse complement strand
TCGACCTCGGCGGAATTGAACATAGCGGCAGACGAAATATCGCTAGGCATTTCGCCCGGCGTGCTAACGATTCTGCCAGCTCGCCGCCTTTATAATATTTATATTTTGTTTCTAGTCTAGGCACAAGGCCTGAAATTTTGATGGATGGGACCAGTCGATTAGGTCGATCCCAGTACGCAACTGGTACTTAATTTATCAACCCCGAAAGGACGAAAGGCAAAGTCGACCTCGGCGGAATTTGAATTCAGAACGTATATCTGTACGTGTGCGGGAGTTTGTGTATTTATGTATAAGCGGTTGTGTGTCGGTTTGAATACGTGCGTGTATGTGTGTGTGTATTTATATTTATATATGTGTGTGTACGTGTAAAGGTTTGCTTACATTGATCCACCTGTGTATTTTCTTGTTTTTTTAAATGCTTGTGTGTGTGAGTGTGTGTGTGTGTGTGTGTGTGTGTGTGTGTGTGTGTGTGTGTGTGTGTGTGTGTGTGTGTGTGTGTGTGTGTGTAATGTTTATTGCCACATGAATATGACTGTCCGATGTTTCTATCGCTATGAACCCCAGCAAAAGCCACCTCCAGCTGGTTATCGATGCATTCTGCACCTGGTATATATTACAAGGAGGGAAGCGAACCCCTATCATCTTCTAGTAGACCACAGGGATCACCAGACCGTACGGCTTCGAGCTATTTGTGTTCATCTTAAGCAGTGGACACACATCCGCTAAAGATAGCAATAATCCGCTCCAGCTTCCAACGCATAGAAAAACAAGCGGCAATCAATCACTGATTTTGCAACAAGCAAAGTAGCTAGTCTGAAAATTTCTATAAGAGATGAAAGTCAAAAACGACAGTAACGTCGAGTAGCCGTGCTGATGTGGCGATAAACATTTCTTCTCAATATAGTCCCTACTTTTATCTCTTTTAGAGCTACTTTACTCGACAGGGAAATAACAACTTGACCGCCCAAACTCAAGTTCTTTAGCGAGACACCACTTTATGAATAGATGTACCTCATGCGACCCAGACTGCAAATTGAATGCAACACAACATGATGGACGGAATCCTGCTCATAATGAGTAGTAACAGGATGGGTCGAAACGATCATCGGACAAAATAAAAACTAATACCAAATCCATCTCCTGGTCACTTAATTAATTATTATATCAACTAATACTGCGGAATTCCTGAAGTAGATCTGACGGGATATACCCCAGCTGCGGATGAAACCAGGTAGCCCAGACCGTACCAGTCCTTTGCTCAACACATCAAAACAATAATTGACATATACCTGTAGTGACCCCTGGCGGTCTAGCAGGAAAGCAAAACGAAAAAGGGATCTAACGAGAGTAAACTCACTCGACCTTCTCGAAAATTCTCGGATGTTCTAGAAGCTTTCATTTAACTTCCGGATGATGTGAAAGTCAGGGACTTCCGGTTCATCCCTTCTATAAAGCGAACGCATTTCTAATCCCTCCTCACTAGCAGATCGAAAAAGCTACAAGAAAAATCTACAGTCAGAAGATAAATTCTAACACTATAATGTTCTTAACAAACAAATCAGCCTCTCTGTCTGTATATCTACCCTCTTTATAATGTTGGCAATTGACATGGAAACAAGTATATGTATTGATGGAAAACCTCTATGAATGGCTGAAGATTGCTCAACATTTTAAAACTGATGTAATACTTACAATGTTTAATAAACTAATGTAGCATGAAACGATCGTACCAAATTACCGAAGATATTCTTGTTGCTTAGTTTGAGTATATATATGTATATATATATATATATATTGTTGTTTATTTTTTATTTTTACCGTTATTGTTTTTACGTTTTTGTATTCTTATTGGTGTCACGTATTCTGTATTTTTGTTTGTGTACTTCGATCGTTTTCCGTCCTTTCGTTGTATACATTCGAAGCTTTCTTCCAGGGGATCTAATGCGCTTGGCTTAGATTTCCCTTGGCGGGCTGGCCATATCGGAGCAATCTCAAGATTAATCAGCCGAAATTGCTAAGATGATCTGGTTCTTGACTGATGACTGAGGGCTTCGAATGTCCCGTCCTGTGGTTCTTGTGTCGTCTCTGTGGTGTTTCATGTTCTTGTCCATGTCTGTAATTAATTTTACTGTTTACCTATATAATCGGCGGCTACGTATCCACAATTGTCCTTATACGATAAGTATATTTTTTTCTCAAGCTTTGATACGACTCTTAATCTGTCTCTTTTTCTCTCTCTCTCTCTCCTCCCTTATTCCACTTCCTTTCTTTCCCTCTCCATCCGTCCCCCCCCTTTCTACGTTTCTCTATCTCTCTCACCTCCAGCCCCCTCGATCTGTCTCTTTCTTCTCCTCCCTCGTCCACCTCTCCCTTTTCATCTGTCCCTTTCTCCTGTCTTTTGTTCTCACGTGACAGCTAGCCGCTGTTGAGTGCTCTTTTCGTTTTCAGCAGCCTCAGAAGCAACACGTATTTGTTCGTCTCCCCGTGGCCTTTAGGCACAACTTCACAAGCCAGCCCCTACTCAAATCGTCCTGTCGAAAGACCCTTGTCCTACGTCCTGGTTTGTTTTGTTGTTTATTTTTTATTTTTACCGTTATTGTTTTTACGTTTTTGTATTCTTATTGTGTCACGTATTCTGTATTTTTGTTTGTGTACTTCGATCGTTTTCCGTCCTTTCGTTGTATACATTCGAAGCTTTCTTCCAGGGGATCTAATGCGCTTGGCTTAGATTTCCCTTGGCGGGCTGGCCATATCGGAGCAATCTCAAGATTAATCAGCCGAAATTGCTAAGATGATCTGGTTCTTGACTGATGACTGAGGGCTTCGAATGTCCCGTCCTGTGGTTCTTGTGTCGTCTCTGTGGTGTTTCATGTTCTTGTCCATGTCTGTAATTAATTTTACTGTTTACCTATATATATATATATATATTATGTGTGTGTGTGTGTGTGTTGTGTGTTGTGTGTGTATATATAATATATATATATTATATAGATATATAAAATATTTGTGAATATATATAATATATATATATATATATATATATATATGTGTGTGTGTGTGTGTGTGTGTGTGTGTTGTGTGTGTGTGTGTATATATAATATATATATATTATATAGATATATAAAATATTTGTGAATATATATATGAATATATATATATATATATATATAATATATATGTGTGTGTGTGTGTGTGTGTGTGTGTGTGTGTGTGTGTGTGTGTGTGTGTGTGTGAATATATATATATATTCATATATATATATGTGAATATATATAATATATATATTCATATATATATATATATATATATATATATGTGAATATATATATATTCATATATATATATATATGTGAATATATATATATATATATATGAATATATATATACATACATTTTTATACATACCCCCCCACACACACATACATGCATACATACACACATATATACTCACATATATGCATACATACTTGCACTCCGTCGGTTACCACGAGGAGTGTTCCCAAACGAATAGCCTGCTCGTGAATTTAACGTGCAAGTGGCTGAGCACACTACAATCACGCATATCCTAAACGTAGTTCTCTTGGAGATGGAACATGAATTAGAATGTGATATGGCTGGCCCTTTGAAATACAGGTACAGCTCAATTTTGACAACTGGGTAAACTAGAGCAACGGGAAATAGTGTCTTATTTAAAGGCAAAACACCTCATCAGGAATTGAACTCACGAGCTTACAGCCGTGAGCCGAATACCGTAACTACGAAGTCATGCGCCTGCACATACATACATACATACATACATACATAGAGACAGACACTAGCCAACGTATCAATAGAGTACTACCTACCGCCATGATTTAGAAAGTTTATTCAAAAGAAGAATGTTTCTACTTATTAAAGTACAATGTATAGATATGTGAGAGGAATTAATTCATTTGAATAAATTATTTAGAGCAGAAAAAAACTGCTTTTTAACCATAAACAAATAGAAGCAAAATATCATGGATACGATTATAATCAGTTTTCCTAAAGAAGATAGATAACAGTCTTAATTAATTATACGTCATAAATGAGAAAACAGTCCCAGTTAATTATACGTTGTATAACAGAGATTCTTTTTCTTTTCTTTTTCATTAGACTGCGGTCATGCTGGAGCACCCCTTTGAAGAATTTTTGGTCAAACATATCGATTCCAGCACCTATTTTTTTTACTTGCTTCTTATACAGCCAGTGTTTTTTGCCGAACCGTTAGGTTACGGGGACATATATACACCAGGACCGGTTGTCAAACGGTAGTAGGATCAAACACAAACAGAAAGAGACACACACGCACACAAATACGTGCGCATACACGCACACACACACACACACACACGTACGCAGACATACACATATACACGTATACGATGGGCTTCTTTCAGTTTCCGTCTTCTAAATCCACTCAATGTTTTGGTCAGCCCGAGGCTATAGTAAAAGACACTTGCCCAGGGTGCCACGCAGTGGGTCCGAACCCGGACACATATAGATACATATTTCATAAACACACACAAACATACTCTTTTACTTGTTTCAGTCATTTGACTGCGGCCATGCTGGAGCACCGCCTTTAGCCGAGCAAATCTACCCCGGGACTTATTCTTTGTAAGCCCAGTACTTACTCTATCAGTCTATTTTGCCGAACCGCTAAGTGACGGGGACGTAAACACACCAACATCGGTTGTCAAGCAATGCTAGAGGGACAAACACAGACACACAAACACACACATACATATATACGACGGGTTTCTTTCAGTTTCCGTCTACCAAATCCACTCACAAGGCATTGGTCAGCCCGGGGCTATAGCAGAAGACACTTGCCCAAGATGCTACGCAGTGGGACTGAACCCGGAACCATGTGGTTGGTTAGCAAGCTACTCACCACACAGCCACTCCTGCGCCTATATGACAAACTTCCTTCAGTTTCTATATACCAAATCCACTCACGAGGATTTGATTGACCCGAACCTATAGTAGAATTCACTTGCCCAAGGTGACGCGCAGTGAGACTGAAACCAAGATCACATACTTGCGAAGTAAGCTTCTTAACTACACAGCCATGCTTATTGTTTCTCTAGCGTTGGTCAAGTGATGTAGATACCTCTGATTTGGTTTGTTCGTCATTTTAACAATCTATGGAGAAATAGTTAAATTTGCTATGCTTTTGTTGATGTCTACTGCGTAGGTTTATATGTATGTATGTATGTATGTATGTATGTATGTATGTATGTATGTATGTATGTATGTGGTGTCAGGTCACTTTTGAGTGCTACTAGTAACATGTAACCCAGTACAACCTGTTGCATGGTCGGGTCGTCGGCGACTAAACCGGCAACCCCACCAAGCTTGCTTGGTGAGGAGGGTGTTTATTGGACACCCTGCGGGATGAAAAACAAAACCCGTCAAAGGGCGGAGGAACTCTTGAGAGTCAATGGCCATCCAATAAATGTCTTAAGGCTGGATCATGCGCGGGGACATAGAAATAATCGGATTGAATGCCCGATCGCGCGGTTAAACCATTGGGAGTGAAGGACTCCTAGCCTTTGTTAGGGCATCCTTCTAGGAGAATGTAACTCAGATAACTGGGATAACTCCGACATAAAACCTGCGGCTCGGTGGTTACCGATGATGTTGACTTGTTCTTCTTTTCGGATTATGGCTGCTGTTGCTTAGTGAGTGGGATTGACTCAGTGCACAGCCTTTCCCCACTTTAAAAAAAATCTTCTTGCACAAGCATTGCACGATAACAACATTGTTTAAGCTTCGTGCAGTAGCCATACTCGATAACGAGGGGACAGCCACCATACCATGTATGTATGTATGTCATTGTTCAGTTTTATTTCAAGATTTCTTGCCAATAGAGAGAGAGGCGGTTTCTAACCTAGATCCAAGCCTCCTTCATTGGAATTTCATCAATAACAGGGTATGTATGTTTGTATGTATGTATGTATGTATGTATGTATGTACTTACGTATTACGTATGCATGTATGTGTGTATGTACGTATAGATAGCTAGATAGATAATTAGATAGGTAGATAGATAGATAGATAGATAGATAGATAGATAGATAGATAGATAGATAGATAGATAGATAGATAGATAGATAGATAGATAAGGTGGGTGCATGCGTGGCTATGTGGTAAGAAGTTTGCTACCCAGTCACATGGTTCCGGATTCACTTTCACCTCTTACTACACATCCAAGCCTGCGGCTATGTGTAATGTCTCTCTCCCTCCTTCTCTCTCTCTCTCTCTCTCCTCTCTCTCTCTCTCTCTCTCTCTCTCTCTCTATTTCTCTTTCTCTCTTCACTCTCACTCCTTCTCACTCTTCCATTCTCTTTATGTGTATGCATATATTTCTGCCCCCGCACGTGCATGTTTGCTTCTATATTACAAAGGCCTACTTTCGCCAAAACAAGTTCAATGTCAGTCAGTCATACCAAACAACCACGTTCAATCGTTTCATTCTAGTTTCGGCTTCTTCAGTATCTCATATCATTGCACCGAAGCTCCCTCCTACATACGTCCCTCCCCCTCTTCCTCTCCTCTTCCTCGCCCTCTCAGAATATTATCATTCACTTCATTCATGCTACACACCACCTTCTATTGTTCCCTACATGTGTTGTTCACGTGGCGCCATGGAGTTATTTATTACAGGGTGTTCAAAAAGTATCTTCGAGGTGAATTTTTCGGTGAACGGATTATTTCGAAGGGACATTGACCACCAAGATCACCTGATTTAACAGTGCCAGACATTTTTTTCTGGGGAACAAGTACAGGATCAGTGTACAAGAATCGCCTGAAAACCATTCATGGGCTAAATGACGCAATCGTAACCTTCACACGGTCCATATCGCGTCAGATTCTCCAAGATGTATTTCAAAACATGTGTAGAAGAGTCAACTTATGTATTGAAAATGAAGGACGACACTTTCAACACTTCTTATAAAGTTTTTTAATGTCTTGTAAAGTCTAATATATTCTTTTGGTATCTTATACCTATTTCTTTACTACCCACAAGGGGCTAAACACAGAGGGGACAAACAAGGGCAGACAAACGGATTAAGTCTATCACATCGACCCCAGGGCGTAACTTGTACAAATACATGCATATATATATACGAATGCGTACATATATTCACACGTAAATACGAGGCGACGAAGATAAAACAATTTTTATATTACTAAACCAGAAATCTTAGATCTAGAATTAGCCTCTAAAATATTTTTCTAAATATCTTTATTCAGTTTCTCGCTTTCAACTGTACTAATGGAGTGTGTAAACGATGTGGTTTAGAGTCATTTAACGTCTATCTCTAGCATGTTGGTGCTGCGCCTGTTTTTGTTTTTGTTTTTTTAAATCTGGTATTTATTCTATAGATGGCTTTTGTCCAACTGTTAAGTTACGAGGGACGTAAACAAACTAACATCGCTTTCAAGTGGTAGAGGTACAGACACAAACACAGAAACATAAACAATCATACACATACATACACACACACACACAAACACACCAACACGCAAACACATACGCAATGTATATATGTATATATGTATGTATGCATGTATATATGCATTTGTATGTGTGTATGCATGTGTGTAAGTATGTATGCATGCATGTGTGTATGTATGTATGTGTGTGTGTACGTATGTATGCATGTGTGTATGTGTGTATGTATGTGTGTATGTATGTATGTGCGTATGTATGCATCTGTGTATGTATGCATGGGTGTATGTATGTGTTTATGTATGTGTGTATGTATGTGTGTATGTATGCATGTATGTGTGTATGCATGTGCATATGTGCTTATGTATGTATGAATGTATGTTAGTATGTATGCATACATGTACGTATGTACAACGAGCTTCCTTCAGTTCAGTCTCACAAATCCATTCACAGGGTTCTGGTAGGCCCAAGGCAATAGTAGAAGACACATCTACCCAAGGTACAAGTGGAACTGAACTCCTAAGTTGGTAGGAAACAGAGACCTTACCACGCAACCATGCCTGCACCAATGTCTAAATTATTAGTAATTTAATCACCGAATACTGTGTTATTTCATGTTATGTATTCCGACGCATTCTCTTTCTCTTTCATTGTCACGACCAAGCCCATGCTGGAGCACTGCTTGTTATCTGTATATAATGTATTAAGAATCTATTAGTTACGTTATTATTTATTTTCCCAGTCCGCCGAGGTCGACTTTGCCTTTCATCCTTTCGGGATCGATAAATTAAGTACCTATTTCTTAACTGCCCACAAGGGGCTACACACGGAGGAGACAAACAAGGACAGACAAACGGATTAAGTCGATTACATTGACCCCAGTGCGTAAATGGTACTTATTTAATCGACCCCGAAAGGATGAAAGGCAAAGTCGACCTCGGCGGAATTTCAACTTTGCCTTTCATCCATTAAGTACCATTTGCGTACTGGGGTCGATCTAATCGACTGGCACCACCTCACCAAAAATTTCAGGCCTCTTGCCTAGACTAGAAAAGATTAATTTTCCCAGATTATACAAGGTTGCTAGGCAACCGACTGATGTCAGTGCTTGATGTTTAACACGACCACATCTCTACTTAACAGAAATTTATTTTTACCACCTCGATCGCGATTTCGTGCCTTCTTGAAGGATTATTTATTTGTTGTCTTCTTTTTCCTCTTTCCTCTCTTCCTTTTTTTTTCCATTCCTTCCTCTTTCTTTCTTTCTTTCTTTCTTTCTTTCATTCGTTGTTTCTTATTTGATGTTTTACTTTTACGTTTTTTTTTCTTTTTAATTTTCTGTATTTACCAATCTTCTATCAAATATTCCGTTTAGCACGCTCTAACTTATTTTTTTTCCATGCGTATATTCGAACTAATGAAGACACATGGCCTAGTGGCCAGGTTCGATTCCCAGACCGGGCGGTGCGTTCTGTCCTTGAGCAAAACACTTTATTTCACGCTGCTCCAGTCCCCTTTTCCATCAGAATAGGGTGGGGGGTGTTAGCCTGCTCGTCTAGTCATCGGGGTAGTGTCAACCGAAGGCTAAAACGATGCAAAGCGCATTGTGATCAGCGACAGTCTGGTCGGTCACGTGATCAGGTGACATTCGGTCTAAGACCCTTCGTGGAGCAAGTGAAGCAAGCGAAATATAAAAAAATAATATAAATGTATCTAATTTAGACACGAATTTAGCAATTTTGAAGGAAAAGGCCCTCAATATGAGACAGGCGCTTTATTTTATTGACCCAGGAGGAATGAAAGGCAAAGTTGACTTCGGTGGGATTTGAACTCAGAATGTAAAGAGATGTATCTAAATACTGCAAGGCAATTTGTTCCACACTCTAACAATTCTGCCAACCCTCAACATCCCACCCTCCCTTTTTCCATACATGCTTATCGATACGGACTTACTTTCACACGCTCGCTCACGCACACACACACACACACACACCCATAAGAATATGCGTGTATGTAGCATGTCTATGCATCGCTTAATCAGAAAATAAGGCAGTGCCTGAGGTCTTCTGAGATTGATGGAAGGGAGGTAGGAAGGAAAGAAGAAGGAAGGAAGGAAGGAAGGAAGGAAGGAAGGAAGGAAGGAAGGAAGGAAAGAAGGAACGAAGGAAAGAAGGAACGAACGAACGAACGAGCGTGCGAACGAAATGCAGCATGACTCAAAACTGGGTCATCAAATTTCCAAGTTAAAATAACGGCATAGCAACAGTTTGTTCACGTGAGCGGCCGACTTATGAGCCAGTCAGCAGCCGCACATCCCGTGTTAGATCATTCTAGAAGGCCCTAAAACAATTCCTTACATGGGTTATAAATAGACATGTTTTTAGCACCAACTTCGCTGAAAAGACGTCCAGGCGAAATATCGTCTCCAGGCTTATTTGCGCAGAGACCAACTGATTCATTCGCTTGCTGATTTAAATAGTCGTCCTAAAGAATCTTGCACAACATAATGGACAGCAGCTAATGTTTTGTAGTCATGCGCTCAGCGTGGTTTATTTTCTCCTGTCTTGGCAGCTTAATTACAGAGCCTTTTTAATAAACTACTTGTAAGAGCTACAGAATTTTTCCTTTCCAGTGCATAAACTTTATTGTTGCAATTTTTAATTCATGACCAGAATGAAAATTTATTTGTGCAGTAAAATAAAAGTTAGTATTAATTGTTCACGAGGTGTTGTTATGACATTCACTCGCAGCTGAACAAACTTCCTTGCGACAGAAGGAAGGAATAAAGGCGTCTAGCTGGCAGAAACGTTAGCACGCTGGGCGAGATGCTTAGCAGTATTTCGTCTGCCGCTACGTTCTGAGTTCAAATTCCGCCGAAGTCGACTTTGCCTTTCATCCTTTCGGAGTCGATTAAATAAGTACCAGTTACACACTAGGGTCAATATAATCGACTTAATCCGTTTGTCTGTCCTTGTTTGTCCTCTCTGTGTTTAGCCCCTTGTGGATAGTAAAGAAATAGGTATTTCGTCCGCTGTTACGTTCTGAGTTCAAATTCTACCGAGGTTGACTTTGTCTTTCATCCTTTCGGGGTCGATAAATTAAGTACCAGTTACGCACTTGGGTCGATGTAATCGACTTAATCCCTTTGTCTGTCCTTGTTTGTCCTCTCTGTGTCTAGCCCCTTGTGGGTAATAAAGAAATAGGTATTTCGTCTGCCTTACGTTCTGAGTTCAAATTCCGCCGAGGTTGACTTTGTCTTTTATCCTTTCGGGGTCGATAAATTAAGTACCAGTTACGCACTGGGGTCGACATAATCGACTTAATCCGTTTGTCTGTCCTTGTTTGTCATCTCTGTGTTTAGCCCCTTGTGGGTAGTAAAGAAATAAGTTTTAGATTAACTTGTTTGTAGTCGTGGGTTAACGTCTGCTATACATTAAAGTGGGAGATCCTCTTTGAAACTCTCAAGGAAGACTTTAAGTGTTTGTCAGTTAAACACTGTGCATATACATATACATTACAGAATACAAACAATGAAAACAATATACAAGAGCCACACCACAAAAAACATTCTAACACCAAGAAAAATTTTAAAGTATTACTGAAAAACGGAAACTGTAATTCAACGAATGAAGTGGAAGGTTTATTTCTTCCTGAACAAAAAGAATAAACTCACGCAAGATGAAAACAGCTCCAGTTTCACACAACCCGAAATTGTCACCTCAAAACAAGGAACTAGATTCATTCGAGAAATTATATTCTTAATGACGAGTGTGGAAATTAACAAGACGAAATATTTCTTAATCAAATTAATCTCTGTTAAAATCCACCAAAACAAAGTCCTCCAGTAACCCTATTCGTGTTTGTAGATACAAAAACATATACAAAGCAAGCAGAGATACTCGTAACGACCTTTTACACAATAACCTTGTAAGCTTCCACTAAATAACAAGCGGCAACAAATACAATGAAATACGCATAAAATTTCATCAGCTGGCAGCAAAGCATAAGATTCAAAATAAACTTAAATGCCTCACAAAACGAAAACAACCTTTACCATAGTTAAGGATATACAAACAAAACTTCAAAATGTCATCCAAACGTATATTCATTAATCCAGAATAAATGCTAACCCAATGCGGTTTAAAAGTTAGACTCAATGAAACAAAACTGCATCAGTCGTCAGATCGAAAATGAAATAAAGCTAAATTTATTTCGATATCATTACTAATTATCCTTTCATCAATGGGGAATCTTTAGAAAAGCCAGCGATTTCCCGAGAATTTACACAATATTTCTTAAAGTAGCCTGTAGGTTATTCTACATGCCAGATGATTTCTCCTTTTTAACGTGATTCAAGGATCGGACGGTGATTTTAAACGGTGATAGGGAGCTTTGATTCGGTTAAATTATGTAAGATAGGAGGTTGTTTTTGTTTAATGAAAAGGGAAGTTTTTCCAATGTCAATAGCGTTGGCCTGTACAGGGATGATGGGCTTTTGTTTTCTAATAGTGCAGTTGGGCATACAATTGACAGCGAAAAATATAACACCCAAGAAATTCAGCCAAAGAGTGACAGTCAAAGCAAAGCCTGTAACGGAGGTCACTTTGACAAACACTTAAAGTCTTCCTTGAGAGTTTCAAAGAGGATCTCCCGCTTTAATGTATAGTAGACGTCAGCCCACGAGTACAAATAAGTCCATCTAAAACCATTCTATTTCTTTCTAACTGGAAGGACCAAACGAACGAAACCACAGTTTAGGTTGTGTAATGCTATCAGGATTAAACTGAATTCAAAATCGTTTTGAGCCCTTGAAGAACTCCGATAACGCGTCATTTTACATACACACATAATACCAACTAAAAGGGAAAAAAAGCGTCATTGAACATATACAGATCAGCATGAACAAGAGTATATTTGCATTGTCCGTCGATGAAGTCATCTTCAATAAGGCGGCATAATACTAGAACAAACACAGTCAAATATATGAAACCAAAAACCAATATAATAATACTCAGCAATAGTATTCAAGTAATCATCCTAAAAAGTTAGAAGCATAAAAATCAATTCAGTGCCTTACAGTGCTGAGCTGGCTAATTACCTCAATGATATATGTGGATGTATGTGTGCGCGCACTTGTGTCTGTGGACGTATGTGTTCATGTGTATATGTATGAGTATTTGCATATATATGTGTATATATTAATGCATTATACATATGCACGTATGCATATATAAGTAAATATGTTAACATGTGTTTATGCATACATAGATGCATACATGCATATTAAATAATATTCATGGAGTAAAATAATCATGTAATTATATTTACAGTGTACGAGGTCTGATCAATAAGTACTAGGACTGTTGCTATAGTTACGAAACTAAAGCATACAGAGTAAAGCCGCTTAGTAAAGATTGACCGTGGACTCTGCTGTGCATGCTCACAAAGTCTTAATATTCTAGCTCACTTCTGCTGTTTACAGTAGTGCTTGGAAGGAAGGTGTGTAGCATGTGATCGTCGCATTGACCATGACAGAGAAAGTCGTCATGGCGATACCTGCTCAGAGGCCTACACAAAGTTGCAGAAAGTGTATGGAGAGGAGTGTATGAGCTGCAGACAAGTGTATGAGTGGTTCAGATATTTCCAAGATGGCCGAAAAAATGTCGATATTGGCTAATGTTCTGGGAGACCCGTAACCAGCAGAACTGAGAAAAATGTCGCAGATGTGGGTGCGGCTGAGGGGAAACCGTTGAATCACCATCCGCGATTTATCAGAGGATATGCAGATTAGCTACGGTTCAGTTCAATCCATAATCAATGAAGATTTGAGTGTGAGACGCGTATGTCAAGATTGTGCCAAAACTGCTTTCAGCTGACCAAGAAACCACTCTGATTTCAATTGCACAAAATTTCCTTGATTGTGTCGAGAACGATGAAAACTTTTTGAAAACTCTGTGAGCAGTTATCACCAAGCTTTTGGCAAAATTTGATGCAGATTCTCTGCTCAGCTTTCACTGTCATGGTCAATGTGACGATCACACGCTACACACCTTCCTTCCAAGCAGTGCTGTAAACAGCAGAAGTGAGCTAGAACGTTAAAGCTTGTGCCCAACGGCTTCGTTACTGTAGCACTAGTCCGGATATTTATCGATCAGCCCACGTATTTTATACAGGGTGCTCGGGCTAAATTTGACGATTTTTTTGTGTCTCCCTTTTTCATGAACAGCTTGATGTGTTGGTGAACAGTCAACAACGTTGGAGAGCATAATGATTAAAGTTGACACCGGAAATTGGAAGCCATATGAATATCGGAAAAGAGCTACCTGTATGAAGATGATTCGTGCCAGGTGTCAAAATGCCAACATCATGAAGTCTGTCTTTACGTTCTGAGTTCAAATTCCGCCGAAGTCGACCATGCCTTTCATCCTTTTGGGGTCGATAAATTAAGTACCAGTTTCGTACTGGGGTCGAATGGCTTCCTCCCCCCAAAATTTCGGGCTTTGTGCCTAGATTAGAAAAGATTATGAAGGCTGCTCAATGCTGTATGGGCACTGTAAGGGCTGCAAGATGTGACATGGACAAATAGAATAGAGATTACGAAGCCGTAACCAGCAGAAAGGAACATAGCAAGCATTCTGACTGCATCGGCATTCCTGAATTCATCGCTACGTATTTGAGCAATGCTTTAAGCTCAGTTCAGATGGCAATGTAAACCTACTCGAAACTGTAGTCAATCTCTGACTGGAGAGGGTTACTGCTGGAAGACCATATGTGTGGCAGCAGGATTCGGTTCCTTGCCATACCTCTGGAAAAGAGTCATAAGTGGTTGTCGGACAATTTCTACGATTTCACCTACCCCAATTTCTGGCCGCCTAATTCTCCCGATTGTAATCCAATGGGTTACTATGTGTGGGGCATAGTTGAGAAAGACATCAAGCAATATGCCTGCAACATAAAGTCTCAGCTGGCGGTCAAGATCAAGGAAGCATTCGAAGATCTTCCCAGAGGCACAGACAGGAACCATCTTTAAGCCGTGGCAGAAGATGAGGGTGGTTACTCTGAGTAAACTGTTATCTTCTAGACATAATCTAATTGATGAGTCTTGATTTTTTTTCTATAAATACTTGAATTTTTGAATGGAAGACTGTTTTCTTTTCCTTTTATGTGAACTATCGAATAAAGCCCGAACACCCTATATGTATACGTACAAGTGTAATGTGTGTTTGTGTGTCAATGTATATGATGTGCTTCGCTGAAGGTCGCTTATATCTCGGAGACTTCAGCTTTTAACTATATCATGAAATTTTTAGCGACGATGGCTTCGTTCATAAATACATTGATTATGCTAATTTAAATGCGTATATGTGTGTCTGCGCGCGTGTATGGATATCAGGTTTATTCTGGGTGCTATTGGCAACATGTTGCATGTATCGGTCGTCTGCGAATAAACCCTCACCAGACTGCACGGAACTCAGCAGGAGAAAAATCAATAACTGTCAAAAGGACTTGACAATCACCCGGTGTGGTGCCAACGACTATTTAGTATCACAGTGTAACAGATTGAGTGCGATTAATGCTGCCACCAAAAAGCTTTTCTGCGACTGCATTTTTTCCCTGTGGTAAGTCTCTTGAGAAGGCGGCGAGCTGGCAGAAACGTTAGCGCGCCGGGCGAAGTGCTTAGCGGTATTTCGTCTGCCGTTACGTTCTGAGTTCAAATTCCGCCGAGGTCGACTTTGCCTTTCATCCTTTCGGGGTCGATTAAATAAGTACCAGTTACGCACTGGGATCGATGTAATCGACTTAATCCGTGTGTCTGTCCTTGTTTGTCCCCTCTGTGTTTAGCCCCTTGTGGGTAGTAAAGAAATAGGTATTTCGTCTGTCGTTACGTTCTGAGTTCAAATTCCACCGAGGTTGACTTTGCCTTTCATCCTTTCGGGGTCGATAAATAAAGTACCAGTTTCGCACTGGGATCGATGTAATCGACTAAATCCTTTTGTCTGTCCTTGTTTGTCCCCTCTGTGTTTAGCCCCTTGTGGGTAGTAAAGAAATAGGTATTTCGTCTGTCGTTACGTTCTGAGTTCAAATTCCGCCGAGGTTGACTTTGCCTTTCATCCATTCAGGGTCGATAAATAAAGTACCAGTTTCGCAAGGGGGTCGATGTAATCGACTTAATACCTTTGTCTGTTCTTGTTTGTCCCCTCTATGTTTAGCCCCTTGTGGGTAGTAAAGAAATATATATTTCTTTACTGCCCAGAAGAGGTTAAATATAGAGGGGACAAACAAGGACAGACATAGGTATTAAGTCGATTACATCGACCCCAGTGCGTAACTGGTACTTTATTTATCGACCCCGAAAGGATGAAAGGCAAAGTCGACCTCGTCTCTTGAGAGGTGACAGAACGTTAGTATCGAACGATTAAAATGGCGAAACAAAAAGTCGCCACAGTGACCAAGAAAAGTAGGTCAAAGTCAGTTTAGTGTGAAGATATTGTAAATCGCCTTCGTTTATTGGAAAGACATTGTTTACCATGAGTTTATTCAACATGGTCAGACAAGGAATAAAGAGTTTTATTTCGATGCGCTAAAGCATTTTTGAGGATCTGTGTAGAAGGAAGAGATTTGAATCATGGGCAAACAAAACCTAGTTTCTATACCTACTCACACGTGATATTTTGTCCGTGACCTTTTAGTAAATCACGAGACGACTTGCCTCTCCCAACCACCCCTACTTTCCTGTTTACCACTTCTACGGATTATTTTTATTCTCAAATTTGAAATACGCCCAGAAGGGTCACCAATTGTGACACTACAAGGGATCGAAAAAATAGCAACAATAACTGTGCACAACTGCACTACTCTTAAAAACGTGTTCCAAGACACTTTCGAAAATTGCTAAAAATGTTGGGAGTGGGGTATCATCAGTATCATTGTCCCTTTTTTTTTTTTTTTTGCTGCGCGTTGATGACACTACAGCGAGTCTTCTCGATTAAGTGAGAGCTCTCCCATCGGATGAAGCTATAGCATTACTTTGTTCTGCTTATTTCATAGTGTTTTCTTGACAGATATACTGGTATAGTTTACCAAAAAGGATACTGATATGGTTTCCTAAAAGGATGGCTGTTGGCCCACAAAGAGCACCTCCGTCCTTCGACGTGTCTTGTTTTAGTCCTGCTGCGTGTCCAGACACTCACAAGAGTAGTGAGCTACTCAAATGGTAAGCTGGTTTAGTCGCCGACCACTGATTTACATAAGTAAAGTAGCCGGTCTCATCAGCTTGTGATGATTTCCCTGACTCGACTATAACCATCTGTATACTCTCTTTACTCTTTTTACTCTTTTACTTGTTTCAGTCATTTGACTGCGCCCATGCTGGGGCACCGCCTTTAGTCGAGCAAATCGACCCCGGGACTTATTCTTTGTAAGCCCAGTACTTATTCTATCGGTCTCTTTTGCCGAACCGCTAAGTGACGGGGACGTAAACACACCAGCATCGGTTGTCAAGCAATGCTAGGGGGACAAACACAGACACACAAACACAAACACGCATACATATATATACATATATACGACGGGCTTCTTTCAGTTTCCGTCTACCAAATCCACTCACAAGGCTTTGGTTGGCCCGAGGCTATAGTAGAAGACACTTACCCAAGGTGCCACGCAGTGGGACTGAACATGGAACCATGTGGCTGGTAAACAAGCTACTTACCACACAGCCACTCCTGCGCCTATAGGGAACTATTTTGAAGGAAACTAGTCTGATTAAATTGTAAGGTAAATACATTTGCATTTTAAAAGATTCAGTTTCTTTTTCTAGAGACCCCATTTATAAATAGCCAGCCGTTACCCACGAACGAGTATGGCATGATGATCTGTACTACGCTTTCGCGGGTTGTCTTGGCTGCCTGTTTAGACGCGAACAGACGTAGACAATATCCCGACTCCCCCGTTCTTTGACTCATTACAGAGCTATCGAGACTGGTGGATGGGGGGGGGAGACAGAAAAAGAGAGAAAAAGATGGAAAGGAAACGAGGGAGATATCCTGAAACGGGGGGTGCCGAACGCTTGCCACAGTGTAAACTCTGCTAAAGGTACCCTAGGCACTAGGTGGTGGTGCGAAATCGGGCGACGGATTAAGTCTATTACGCAAACGGTCCACAGTGGAATCGGAACTCACAACGCAAAGAACCTGAACAAATATCTCAAGGCATCCCCTCGTTCTAATTTTGGCACTAGGCCAACAATTTTAAAGAAAGGGGTTAATCGATTACACCGGCCCAAGTTTTGACTGGTACTTTCTCAACTCCAAAGGGATGAAAGACAAAGTAGACCACGGCAAAATTTGAACTCAGATATTTATATCTGCAGGGTAGTTGACCTCTATGATGGTACACACCTTTGCCCCTCTGTCCTAAACAACAATATCCGGCCTATTATGTTTACATTTGACAAGTATGTATGTAGGTAGGTAGGTATGTTTTTGTTTTGGGTTTTCTCTCTATCTTCTACTCTCTAGAAATATTACATTTTTCAGGCACTCTACCAATTCTGCAAGCTCACTGACATAGTTTCATTAGCAAATTGGCTTCAAATTTTCACACAAGACCAGCAAACACGGAGATTGACGCCAGTGCTCAACTACTACTTATTTTATCGATTTCGAAAGGATGAAAGGCAAAGTCGACCTCGGTGGAATTTGAATTCAGAACGTAGAATCGGACGAAACAGCGCTAAGCATTTTCCTCAGAGTGCTAACGATTCTGCCAACACGCCGCCAATTCCATTTGTAAACTGATATCAAGAAGAAATCATTTGCATTTCTTTTAAGACCAGGTTTATCCAATGCCTTTATTAAGATGATATTAAACTTTTGTTCATTGCAAATCATTAATTAATGTTATAACATTTATAACATTCATGGGCAGCTAGCAGCCATGGACAACCTGCGGCCCAAGGGGACTTCTTGAAAGGCACACCTACTAAAAAGTTACCTTTAATTTATTTATTTATTTTTTTTTAGAAGTGTGGCCCGCCTGACAATGAACTATGTCTTATGAGACGCCCTTCTCGAAAAACATTGCCCGTGCCTGTTATAAATTGTTATATTACGGATTTCGCAATTTGCTAGTAATCTTTAAAATTTGATATTCTATATATGGTGGTTGTGGTGGCGGCGGCGGCGGCGGCGGCGGTGGTGGTGGTGGTGGTGGTAGTGGTTACGGTGGTGTATAGCTCCAAATCTGTCCCTAGCGAGCAGATATATGCAGAACGCAGTCCAATCGATGATCGTTCCCATATTACATTACGTTAAACATCTGTTTTTAAAATGGTATGACGTGGTCTGAGGATAATTTGGCTGTCATTACTACAGACAAGAGACCATGTAGTGACTCATGCGGTGGTTTTAGACCTGACTTGGCTCTATGACATTTAGAGGTGTCTGCTTCAGCAGAAACATTTAATAAAGGATTAACTCTTGAAAAGTTCCTAAATCAAAACGGGGGGGGGAACACAATCATATTTTATTGCAAGGGAGATAACTTTACGACTAGAGTTACTTCCCTTTATAACAATTTATATTCGAAACAAACAGAAGTGTTCTAACGTTTGAAGCAAGACCATTCATTTAAGAATAAGTTGGAAGGATAAATTTGGGAACAAGTTACACCTACCGCTTGATTAACCATTAAGGAAAATAAGCACTTGCTTAGGGCATCAAGAGAAGGAGGGCACCACTGAAATGATAAATGACTAGCGGCACAAAAAGAAATTACTTTAAACTTGCTAAAATCATATTTGGGATGTCTTATTTCTACAAAGTAAAGAAGCAGACGTTTTACGTAAGATTAATTTTGAGGATCAAGTCAAAGATTTTGCTATTAAAAAAAAAAAACAAGGGAAAATTTTTTTCAAATGTAAATGTAAATAGGCGCAAGAGTGGCTGTGTGGTAAGTAGCATGCTAACCAACCACATGGTTCTGGGTTCAGTCCCACTGCGTGGCATCTTGGGCAAGTGTCTTCTGCTATAGCCCCGGGCCGACCAATGCCTTGTGAGTGGATTTGGTAGACGGAAACTGAAAGAAGCCTGTCGTATATATGTATATATATGTATATGTATGTGTGTGTTTGTATGTCTGTGTTTGTCCCCCTAGCATTGCTTGACAACCAATGCTGGTGTGTTTACGTCCCCGTCACCTAGCGGTTCGGCAAAAGAGACCGATAGAATAAGTACTGGGCTTACAAAGAATAAGTCCCGGTGTCGATTTGCTCGGCTAAAGGCGGTGCTCCAGCATGGCCGCAGTCAAATGACTGAAACAAGTAAAAGAGTAAAGAGTAAGTAGAAGTACATAAAAATAAGTATTATTTTCCATCTTACTGTTAGTTTTGCTCCATTTTGAAAACTGAAAATTCATTTCACGGTTTATTATTGTTTATATTTTGAATTGTGGAGGCGCAGTGGCCCAGTGGTTAGGGCATCGGATTTGTGGTCGGAGGATCGCGGTTTCGATTCCCAGACCGGGCGTTGTGTGTGTCTATTGAGCGAAAACACCTAAAGCTCCACGAGGTCCCGGCAGGGAGGGGTGGCGACCCCTGTTGCACTCTTTCGCCTCAACTTTCTCTCATTCTTTTTTCCTGTTTCTTGAGTAACAATGCGATGGACTGGCATCCCGTCCAGCTGGGGGGAACACATACGCCACAGAAACCGGGAAACCGGGCCCATGAGCCTGGCTAGGCTTGAAAAGGGCGCATAAAAAATAAAATAATATTTTGAATTGCATATTTATGAGGGCACCAAAATCTTTTAAGTGCTTAAGACCTCTAATCCAGCCCTGGTTACACTCAGGAGTCAACCCCAATGTTACGGTCTTTTAGAGATACTTTTAGGCATGTCTTGAACAGAATGCTTCACTTAACAGAGATCAACATTGGTCATATGTTTGGGGATGCGGAGGCCTGGCATGTAACTAAAATGCCCTAACCATCTCATCTAGCTTTTCTGCAAGTTGGGGTATAGGCTCGAGGTGTGGGTTCACTGAAACAAATCTACGTTTGGTCAGAAGACAAAAAAATCGTAAGGCATGTATTGAACAAAAACAGGGATCTTTTCGGTTTGAACGGCAGTTTTTTCTAGCGGTGTCATATGAAATTGTCACCCATAATTATGACCCTAGTATCGATCTATTGCATTTCGATCTGTTTTAGGGTTAGGGTGGAGGGAAAGATATCTTTTTTTCTTCAGAAATGTAAATAAACCCAATCTGAGGGACATATTCATACGGCACAGAATGTTTTCACCTCAATAGACGTCATTGATTGGTTGAAATTGCAGAAATTGAAGAAAAAAAAACAACAAATATCTTACAAACTATAGAATTTTCTCAATAAAACCAAGAGAAAAAGATGATTTTAAACACATTCTACCAGTATACGAAGTTTAAGTGTTTAGTTACGTGGAAATTATATTAAAAAACTGCCGTTCAAACCGAAAAGATCCCAAGACAGAAAGTAATAAGGAAAAAAAAAAGGAAGAGATCTAAAAATGAAAGTAACGAGAAATAACTGATGATGCGGTAGTAAGTAGAGGAACGTGGAATAACTTAGGAAACTTAATACGAAACTATGCAAAAGATGAAAAAATTAAATTCAATAACATTAGTGTTCTTAGTCTTCAGCTAAATTCCATTCACTCTTTGATGTTATATAGCACTTCATTAATATTTTGTTATATCAACCTTAAAATGATTAAATCACTGTGAATGAAGGGCCGTAACTAAATACAGCATGTTGTCCTATACGGACATGTTTGTGCCAATGTAAGTCTACATCGACTAATAAAGCAATTAACACCGTAGGTGAAGTAATTATAATTTTATGTTTTACGAAGTAGTGGGAGTTCTTCCAATTATATCAAGCTCTTTTCTTCCAAAATATTTCTTCAAATTTATCTTCTTTTTTTTTTACGAAACCGCGTAAGGATTTCAAACTTTCTTTCTTGGTTATGTCAGTGATGTATCGCTTAGTTTAGTCTAAATTGTAGTTTCTTTTTCGGTTTGTTATTGTTGTTGTGAGGAGAGAAACTGATGTTGTCTAAGACAGCAACAACGTTAACATTAGTAGGAATGGAGCAAACAAGGGTCATCGATTTGTTAGAAATAGCAGCTAAATGTCCCTCAAATTACATGCTAGCATCTTAAAGAGAAAATACACTAGATAATGTATTACTCTGATTAAAAGGCGGGACTGCCACGGCTGGAGTGACTGATCACAGGCTTAACCAGGGACCAACAGCAGCGATTTCAATAACAACATAAAGACGAACTAAACAAGGAGTCTCTATGTGCTTACTTGAGCTGCTAGAAACAACAGCCAAATCGCCCTCGAATCACATGCCATCGTCTAAAAGAAAAATTGAGAACACTTGAATAATGTAGTCCTAGATAAACAATGTCTGAGTAAAAGACTGGATGGTCACGGTTGGAACACCTTTGATCGTAAGGTTAGGGTTCACGTGGCTTAAACCACAATAGCGATGGCGAATAGAGGAAGCTTCTGTGGTCACAGGACTTGCTAGAAACAGCAGCCAAATCTCCCTCAAACCACACTCTATGTCTTCTGATGGAAGGACACGATGGATAATGCAGGCAATGACAGATATAGAAAATGACATGTTAGAAACAGCAGCCAAGTCTCCCTTAAATTACAGCCTGCCATCATGTAAAGGAACGACAGAAGAGACACTTGTAGTTGATATAGAGAATGATGGGATGGGCACAGCTGGAATGCTTTTCATCGTCGGTTATTTCGATCAAGGCTGACCTAGACCAAAGAAACAGTTAACATTTGGATGATTACGATTATCCTGTGATATCCGTGTCTGCAGGTTTAATACCAGCAACAAACAGAATGCAGAGAAGGAATAACAGGTGAGACACTGGTTTGTAAAGGAATATTGAGACACTTTAATGGAATTGGTTCATTTTCTAAGATTTATCTCTATTTTTTCTCCTTTTTTTTAATGCATTGTTGCTGTGGTGGTGATGATGATACAGTCACGTTGTTGTTGTTGTTGTTGGTGGTGGTGGTTGGTGGTGGTGATGGTAGCAGTAGTGACACTGATGATGGTCGTGGTATGACGTGGACCTTGTGGTGATGTCATGTTGTTGTTATTGTTGTTGTTGTTGTTGCTGTTGGTGGTGGTGGTGGTGGTGTTAGGCCCCAGGTCAGCCCTAACTGAGCAGAACCATAAATCAAATCCAACGTTCCTACAACTACCTTCTCACCTTTTTACAGGTGAATATAGAACAGCAGTATTCTGGGTGTCCTTTTCTTTCCCAATATAGTGGAAGATAGGAGGGAGATTTGACTGCTATTTTTAACACATTAAAACTTGGTGTTAGAGCAAGCACAAGCAATCCTTTACAAGAAGCAGGTTCCATGAAACATAGCTCAACTGGCAGGCCACTCCGAACAAACAATTCGAGATAATTTTTCGCAGAAAGTTCTGCAGGTTGCAGTGTGCTCATAACGGGTGTAAAGTCTGGTGGTGACTGTGGTTGTTGTGTCTGTGGTGGTTGTTGTAGTAATTGTAACTGTGGTGGTGGTATTGGTGAAGGCTCTAGCATAGATGCTGGTAAGCTCTCTTAGAGGTGTACTGATTATAACTCCTTGTTTTGCTCAAAGTTAGCCCAAGTTCAGCAGGCTTATAATCAAAAGGCTTTCCAGCCATAACCATCCAGAAATAATGAATCTAGGACTACATTATTCAATGTTTCCTTCCATGTTTTTAATAATACAGCAAAGAATATTTTGAGGGAAATTTGGCTTCTATTTCTTATTTCTTTATTGCCCACAAGGGGCTAAACATAGAGGGGACAAACAAGGACAGACAAAGGGATTAAGTCAATTACATCGAACCCAGTGCGTAACTGGTACTTAATTTATCGACCCCAAAAGAATGAAAGGCAAAGTCAATCTCGGCGGAATTTGAACTCAGAACATAGCAGCAGGCGAAATACCGCTAAGCATTTCACCTGGCATGCTAACATTTCTGCCTGCTCGCTGCCTTTGATTTCTATTTCTATAGAAATTTGGTTTCTATTTCTAGCTGTCAAGTGACAACACACAAAGGCTCTCTTATTAGTGGTGACTAGTGGTGATTGATACATTAAGTACCAGTCATTTTTTGTTACTAATTTGTAGCCTTGTACCAAAGTTGGAAGTAAATATAATTGTTGTTTAACCACAAACCACGCCCAGTCAAGTAGACATGATCAAATGTATTCCAGCTATGACCATCACACTTTTATTTTTCATACTTAGTGTATCTGCAAGCTATGCACAAGCTACATTATATTGTTTCCTTCTTTTAATAAGATGGTATGATTTTATGTGTGGAGGCACATGGCCTAGTGGTTAGAGCAGCAGACTCGCGGTCGAGGGATCGCAGGTTCGAATCTCAGATCGGGCGAAGTGTGTGTTTTTGAGCGAAACACCTAAGCTCCATGTGGCTCCAGCAGAAGGTAATGGCAAATTTCTGCTGACTCTTTCACCACAACTTTCTCTCACTCTTTCTTCCTGCATCTTGCAGCTCACCTGCAATGGACCGGCATCCCATCCAGGTGGGGAACCTATACGCCGAGGAAACCAGGAAACCGGCCCTATGGGCCAGGCATGGCTCAAGAAGGAACAAACAATGATTTTATGTGAGGGTAATTTAACTGCTATGTCTTATAGATATCTATTGACCAATTACTGGATCTGTGACTAGTGTGTCGTGGATCCAGTATGTGGTCAATAGACCTATTAGCTCAATGACAGTTTTAGAAAAGAACTATAAAGAGATATAAATGCAGTGGTGTTGCACCACGTCAAACTCACTACAAGAAAAAGCTGTCGAATCTCCCTCAAATTAGACTTTGTTTTAAAGAAAAATGGGGCCCATTTTGTGTGATATAGTCTTGATAAAGAGACAGGATGATTACAGCTGGGATGATCATTAATCATAGAGCTTTTTAATCAGGCTGACCTAGGGTTAAAAAACAAGTGCTGCTGTTCTTAAATATGAATGATTTTTGTTTGTTTTTCTTCATATTGTTTTCTGTTCAGAATTGATTTCATCTCTTTTTTTTTTGTTCTGTATTTTCAGCTAATAATAATATAAAAGACTATAAAGAAAATACGAAATAGTACTTAACTCCTGTAGAAATGAAAATATGGAAAAGTTGATAATCATGAAGATGATGAAAATGAACATGAACATAAGGATAATGATGAAGATATGTTGTTGCCTAAGTTATGAATACTGAAGAATATTTCCTGACCAGTGTACCTACAACAGAAGACATAAACAAAAAATGAATAGAAACTGGAAAGATTACACTTTCTAGAATCTCCTATCATTTATTTCATATCTTCTCTGATTGAACAGTGATGATATTTTGGGTGTTAGAAGGTAATGAGGGTTTCAGTCATGGCTCAAATTCACAGCTTTCTGAGCTAACAAAACACCTGTTAATGACTCTATGCTCCTGCTCCCTACTGCAGTGACTTGTTCCTACTCATGCTTCAGCTAAATCATATTCTGTACAGCTCTGTGGGCTAACAAAACACTTGTTAATGATGTTACACTGCCAGCACCTACTGCAATGATTTGTTCATATCCATGCGCCAATTGTACACCTCAGCTCTGCAAGCTAAGAAAACACTTGTTAATGATACTGTGCTCCTACTACTTACTGCAATGTTCTTATCAATGATACATGTTTATACATCATCATCGTTTAACGTCCGTTCTCCATGCTATTTTCCATAACATGGACACAGCTTTTCTGGCAATGGGATACCAACTCTCAACTCTTCACTCACTAATTTGACACCTTCTCACCTCAGCTGATTGTGACACTTTTTATTGTTGTGAAGCTTCCCTTCAACCTATCATTGTGTTGCATCATGCAACTGAAAAGCAGATGGCTCACTTAATTTAAATGCTTCAATTTTAGTTGGGGTTTGTTAAACTAATTGTGACCCTAACCTCCATCACATTACAGTTCTTACCCACTTTTCCTCCTGACCACTTCATTTTCAAACTTTAGACATCACAACAGTGGTTTCTTATTCTTTGCACTCAGATATTTCATTCCCTTTCCTGTTGATCTCCAGTTACTCTTTTATTTGTTTCAGTCATTTGACTGCAGCCATGCTGGAGCACTGCCTTTAGTCGAGCAAATCAACCCAGGACTTATTCTTTGTAAGCTTAGTACTCATTCTCTCGATCTCTTTTGCCGAACTGCTAAGTTACGGGAACATAAACACACCAGCATTGGTTGTCAAGCAATGCTGGGGGGACAAACACAGACACACAAACATATACACACACATACACATATATATACATATATACGACGGGCTTCTTTCAGTTTCCGTCTACCAAATCCACTCACAAGGCTTTGGTCAGCCCGAGGTTGTAGCAGAAGACACTTGCCCAAGGTGCCACGCAGTGGGACTGAACCCAGTACCATGTGGTTGGTAAGCAAGCTACTTACCACCCAGCCATTCCTGCTCATTCAGCTTAAATGATGAATTCAAATCTCACATGAAATATCTCTTAATCTGTGATTTCTGCTCTTCATCTCAAAAGCCAATCAAATTAGTGAGCAATATTTGATACATAATCTATTGTCTTTATGCTTCTGCTGTCTTGTCTGTCTAGTTTCTTTTTAAGGTCAGGTTTTGTCTGACATTAATATTTTAAAATACTGGTATTTCAGCCAGAGATTCTACAACTGTGAGGAGTTGGATTAAGAGAGAAAGGGTTTTGTCTATTTGAAAGCTATACAACAAATCTGAGTTAGCCAATACAATGCACACACATATACACTCACACGTGCACTCTTTGTCTGTGTGTTGATATAATTGTAATTCAGTGATAGAGTTTATGAACTATTTAAAGCAGTAAAGTGAGCATTGTCTTGAGTCCTGGAACTCATAAGGCCAGTTTACCCAATTCCCATGATATTTTAATGACCAAGATGACAACATTCCGAATGGGATGCCAGTAGACACTGAGCAGACACTGGAGCAACACACTACCCAGTCCAGGAATCAAGACCACAATCTTGCAATCATTAGTGCAACACCCTAACCATAAGGCCACAATCATTTACTGTTTAAAGCAGACACACACTCACACCCCTATTTATTCTTGCTTTTGATTCTTCCTTCCTTAAATAACATCAAAGGTTTTCACCAAATTCACCTGTAATTTGCTCACTGTTGCACTTCATCTAAAAAAAATAAGGAAGAAATAACAATACTCTGTTACTTATTTTTTCCTATTTGTTAAAAAAAATTCATAGAAAGACATTGTGTTGTACAGAGCCATGTTGTATGGTCAGAAAATTGAATTTAAATACAAAAAAATGCATTCCAAACAAGAAGACAATGGCAAGAATAAATTACACCATGAAATATTCTCTTCAGATGGTTTGGCATCAAAAGAAAAGTCAATTCTTTCTAAGAAGAAGTGGTTCCATTGTGAAATCTGTGGCAAGACCTTTTCTCGAAACAACGACCTGTTTAAACATGTTCGGGTTCACACAGGTGAGAAACCATACCCCTGCGAGATTTGTGGCAAGAATTTCTCTGTAAACAGTTCGTTGTTTCGTCACCGCCGCATTCACACCGGAGAGAAACCATATTTCTGTGACATCTGTGGTAAGACATTCTCACAAAACATCCACTTGGTCCGACACAAGAGAATCCACACTCACGAGAAACCATACCAATGTGAAATCTGTGGCAAATCCTTCTCAGTTGACAACTCTTTGTCCCGTCACAGACGCATACACACTGGGGAAAAGCCATACTTCTGTGAAATTTGTGATAAAACTTTCTCACAGAATGGTCACCTAACACGGCATAGAAAGATGCATGCAGGGGTGAAGTCTTTCAGTTGTAAAGACTGCAGCAAAGTTTTCTCCCGTAAGAGTAGCTTAATTGAGCACAGATGGATTCATATCAACAATAAACCTTACCAATGCCAAATCTGTGATAAGACATTCTCACACAAAAATGTTTTAGCATTCCATGAACGAATACACGATGAAGATAAACTGTAGTATTTGGTGATATTAAATATTTAAGGACCAATCAACAAATGTAGAAAAAAAAAGATTAAAACAAACCCTACCTGCTCTTTCTTGGGGCTGACTGCTTGTACACAACAGCCAGAAGGGAGAATAAGTATATCTAACTAAGTTGTTGATCTGTTACTCTGACATTTAACATACGTATATTATTTAACCCTTTCGTTACCAACCCGGCCAAAACTGGCTCTGGCTCTGGCTCTGAGTTCAAATCTCTTATTTTCATAAGTTCTGAACTAAAATCTTCCACCAAACCTTAGTCACAATTTATGTTCCTAACACTATCTGAATGATAACTAAGTTATTTTACTAATTTTTTTCTTATATTTAAAGTAATTGAAAGAAACACAGAGCATCTCAAAATAAATGCAGTAACGAAAGGGTTAACCAAACTTCCAATTCTAAGAAAAAGTGGAATTTTGATTCAATATTTTTTACAGATATTTTCTTTGTTTTTCTCTCTAAATTTTCAAATTTATAAAAACAAAATCCGAGATAGAGGGAATCACTGGAACTAAGCCCCCCCCCCCTCCCCATTGTCTGAAATCAAAATTGAAATTCAAAGAAAAAATTCTATAAGTAAGGAGGATTATAAATTGAATATTAAAAACCAAAACCAAGTTATAGAATTTTTCTTTTGGATTTCAATTATAATTCAAATTGTAATTTCTGATTTCTCCACTGCACACTAGTTTTAGTTTTTGAGAAATATTTCAGTTAAAGAAATTTTAAATTTTATGTCAAACAAAGAAAGAGAAAGAAAAAAATCTTTGAACAAAATTCCTCTCAAATGTGATATCTCCCCTGACCAATTTATATCTATAAAACATATCTATATGTATGAACCATTTATGCATGAAGCATATCTGAATGTATAGAACATTATAAAACTCATTGTTAATTAAAAAATGTTCATATTGTTAATTTTTCCTCTTGCATATGTATTGTCGTCATCATCTCTTAATATCCACTTTTTCATGCTTGCATGGATCAAACAGAATCTAACGAGGCAGTCTGATGCCCTTCTTGTCACCAACCCTCATCTGTTTCCAAGTATGGTAATATTTTCCCATGGACAAACATTTTCTCACAGAATGTTTGAAGTGAATGACACTGCTTGTATGGCAGGGACAATCGTTTACAACTATCACACAGTGTCAAAACAAAGAGACACAAACACATACACACTCAAACATTCATGTATATACACAACAGGCTTTTTTCAGTTTTCATCTACCAAATCCACTTCCAAGGCTTTAGTCAGCCTGGGGCTATAGGAGAAGGCACTTGGTCTAGGTACCACATTGTGGGATTGAACCCAGAACTATGTGGTTTGAAAGCAAACTTCTTACTGCACAGCCACACCTGCACCTATCTCTCTATTTAAATAGATGGATGGATGGACGGACGGATCCGAGTGCATCAAATACTCTACATCATACTTTTTGGTTTATTGAAATTATCTCCATCTCCTGAGGATGTATCACAATTACCTAATGGTGGCACTTCAGAACACCTCTATGTAAGACAGGGAGATAATGTCAAGAATCAATAATTCTCTAAAGCTGACATGCCATTATGGAAACCAATCATGCATAGGTTGGGTGGTTTGACACAGGAGCTGGCCAGGTAGAAGACTACCCCAGGCTACTTTGTCTATTTTTGGCATGGTTGTTTACAGCAAGATGCCCTTCCTAACACCAACCCCCACCAGAGTGGGCTGAGTGCTTTTTACGTGGAACCAGCACAGGTGAGGTGATCAGTTTTGGCAAGGATTTTACAGCTGGGTGCTCTTCCAAATGCCAACCACTTCACAGTGTGAACTGGATGCTTTTTATTTGGCTCAAGCATATTCAAGCAAAACTGAACTAAGAGAAATAATTTAGACTGGCCGGTGGGATGTATTTGAATAACATAGACAAATACATGTATATCACACACCATAAAACATATATTCTCAATTTATTTAAAATTACATCTACACTGCAAATGACATTTTGAACTTAAGCAACCAGTCAACATATTTAAATGCTGATGTTTTTTTTTTTTCGGAAGCTTTCCTTAAATTAGATGTCTACAGGTGATATTCTTTTGATTGGCCTGGCATTGAACATTAATTCTTTATTTTGCCACCTTAGGCCTGATTCAGAACACCTTAGGTGTTTTGATTATTGTTGCCTGTTGCTTAAAATGATAATTTTTCCAGAATAATAGGCTAATGATTAAAATGTCAGTTATAGTTGGTAAAATAAAGATTTTTGGTTCAGTTCCTGGTCTAGCCAGGGAATACAACTGGAGATATTGAAAGGTTATATCAAAAACACACATCATGATCATCTTCATCATTATCATTGGCATCCCCCTCCTCCTCCTCCACATCATCATCATATCAATCATCATTGTTTAAGGTCCTCTTTCTGTGCTGGCATGGGTTGGATGGTTTGACTGAGGTCTGGCAAGCCAGTGGACTGCACTAGGTTCCAATCTGATCTGGCAATGTTTCTACAGCTGGATGCCCTTCCTAATGCCAACCACTCCAAGAGTGTAGTGGGTGCTTTTTATGTGCCACCAGCACAGGAGCCAGTCAGGGGGCACTGGCATTGACTACGTTTGGATGGTGCATTTTAAATGTCACCGGCACAGGAGCCAGTCAGCACTGGTATTGACCACATTCGGATGGTGCATTTTACATGCCATCGGCATGGAGGCCAGTCAGGCAGCACTAGCCATGGCTACAATTTCAATTTTACTTGATTCAACAGATCTTCTCAAGCATATCATATCACTCACCACTTAAATGGACCGATCATGCAACACTAGCATCGGCCATGGCTATGATCTCACTTTACTTGCATATCTCCAAAGGTTTTGGTCTTTTGTCATTGCCCCTGTGAAGCCCAACATTCAAAGGTCATCCTTCACCACCTCATCCCATGATTTCCTGGATCTACCTCTTCTACAGGTTCTTTCTACTGTTACGGTGTGGCTCTTTATCACACAGCTGCCCTCATCCATACATAACACATGGCCATATCAGCGCAGTCTCCCTTGTACCCCACATTTCTTCTTATGTCCAACTTTTCTCTCAGAACATTTACATTCTGTTATGTACACTGCACACTGACATTACACATCCAGCAGGTCATACTAGTTTCATTTCTTTCAAGCCTATGCATGTCCTCAGCAGTCCTGGCCTATGTAGCATGGCAGTTTGCACACATGCATCATACAGTCTACCTTTCACTCTGAGCGAAAGGCCATTAGTTGCCAGCAGAGGCAGGAGCTCTCTGAACTTTGCCTAGGCTATTCTTATTCTAGCAGCTACACTCTCAGAGCATCCACCCTCACTACAGACTTGGCCACCTAGGTAGCGGAAGCTAACAACTATTTCTAGTTTTTTCCCCTGGCATGTTATGGAATCCATTTCCTGTACATCTTCAGTGTTTATTGTCCCTGTGCATCTGCCACACACAAAAATTACCTTTCCAGTTAACCTTCCTTTGACATTGCTGCACCTTTTATGTTTCCATAGCTTACACCAGGTACATCTTATGGAGTTTCTACCTACGCCTTTTTTACAGATCAAGCAGGGCCTTCCTTGTTTGTTTAATTTCCGCTTGAACGGAGATGTGTGGATATATGTTGCATGCAAGAAATAAGGTGGAGAGGAGGATCAGCTAGGTTCCTCACAGGCAAGGAACGCAGGTACAAGATTTTCTGGGCAGGGAACACTGACGGGGTTGGTGGCGTGGGTATACTTATCACTGAGAAATGGGTAGATAAAGTAATTGAGGTAATCAGAGTATGTGACAGAATACTTAAGATTAGATTAGTGCTTCATCATAGTTTAGCAACCATTATATCAGCCTATGCTCCTCAGTCGGGGCTACCTGATGGACAGAAAGACCGATTCTATGACACTCTACTGCAGACTACCTCGTTGACGAACGACAGAGACCTTATCTTTGTGGCTGGTGACTTTAATGGTCACGTTGGACGACATGCTGGGGGCTTCCATGGCGTACATGGAGGCTATGGCTATGGCTCCCGCAACGAGGAGGGAACCAGGCTGCTGGAGTTCTGCGATGCAAATAATCTTATGATTTGCAACACTAACTTCAGGAAACCTACCAGCCACCTAGTCACTTACCGATCGGGCCAACATACCAGCCAAATTGACTACATCCTTGCAAGGCAAAGGGAGAGATTGCTGCTTATAAATGCCAAAACCTTCCCAGGTGAAGAATGTACCCCACAACATAGACTGGTAGTTAGTGACTTTAGGATCAGGACTAGGAGGACAACCAGAAGACGACCAATATGGAGAAGAAGGATCTGGAAGCTTAAAGATCCTGCAAATGGACAGAGATTTAGGGACATATTACTTGAAGCCTCTGACGAAGTAGAAGGGGATAGAGTATCACGGGGGTAGAAGACAGCTGGACGTTTCTAAGGCCAACCTGCTGAGAGCCACTGACCAGATCTGTGGCTGGTGCAAAGTCCCCTCTCGACCTAGAATAACGTGGTGGTGGAACAATATTGTAGACAGGGCTATTAGAGAAAAGAGACAGGCTTGGAAGGTCTGGAAAAATGGGGGTAGCAGGGAATTGTATCAGACTGCCAAAAGAGAAGCTAGGAGACAGGTTTATTTAGCCAGAGGGGAAGCAGATAAGAAAAAATTTGCCAATGTTCTGCACCGTGAGGACCAAAGACTGGAGGTGTTTCGTGCTGCAAGACAGTGTGTGAGAGAGAATTGTGATGTGGTGGGAGAGAAGTGTGTTCGCATGGAAGATGGTTCACTTGCGCTAAATGAGGATGCAAAGAGAGAGGTTTGGAGATGCCACTATGAAAGGTTGCTGAATAAAGAAAATGAATGGGATAAAGAGAGTCTGCCGAATGTTGACCCAACAGAGGGACCAGCTATCCGAGTTGATAGTTCCGTGGTAGCTAAGGCAATTAGAAGCATGAAGACAGGGAAAGCCCCAGGCCCATCAGGAATCACTGCAGAGATGCTCAAAATGTCTGGTAGTGTCGGCTATAGCCTAGTCACCCGTATAGTTAATCAGGTGATACACAAAGGAGTCATACCCAATGACTGGTGTAGCAGCATAATAGTCAACTGCTACAAAGGTAAAGGTGACGCCCTAGATACAAATAACTACAGAGGTATCAAGCTGTTGGATCAGGTGATGAAGGTTACGGAGAGGGTCATAGCCCAACTAATTAGAGAGAGAGTTAGTTTAGATGAGATGCAGTTTGGGTTTGTGCCAGGGAAAAGTACTACTGATGCTATATTCCTGGTAAGGCAGCTGCAGGAGAAATACCTAGCCAAAGATAAGCCCCTGTACCTGGCTTTTGTTGACATGGAGAACGCCTTCGACAGGGTCCCCCCGATCCCTTATCTGGTGGGCAATGAGGAAACTAGGGATAGATGAATGGTTAGTGAGAGCTGTGCGGGCCATGTATAGGGACGCTGCTAGTAGGGTGAGGGTTGGAAACGAGTACAGTGAAGAATTCTGGGTAGAGGTACGGGTCCACCAAGGCTCAGTACTCAGCCCCCTCCTATTTATCATAGTCCTCCAGGCAATAACGGAGGAATTCAAGACAGGATGCCCTTGGGAGCTCCTCTATGCTGATGACCTTGCTCTAATTGCTGAGTCGCTATCAGAACTGGAGGAGAAGTTTCAGGTGTGGAAACAAGGATTAGAATCGAAGGGCCTCAGAGTCAATCTAGCTAAAACCAAAGTTGTAATCAGTAAGAAGGTAGACAAATCACAAACGCCTTCAGGTAGATGGCCCTGCTCGATCTGTAGAAAAGGTGTAGGTAGAAACTCTATAAGATGCACCAAGTATAAGCTATGGACACATAAGAGGTGCAGCAATGTCAAAGGAAGGCTAACTAGGAAGATGGTTTTTGTATGTGGCAGATGCTCAGGAACAATAAACACTGAAAATGCTCTGAGACCAACTTCCGTCACTTTCCAGGGAGAAAAACTAGAAATAGTTGATAGTTTCCGTTACCTAGGTGACCAAGTCAGCAGCGGGGGCGGGTGTGCTGAAAGTGTAACTGCTAGAGTAAGAATAGCTTGGGCAAAGTTCAGAGAGCTCTTACCTCTGCTGGTGACAAAAGGCCTCTCGCACAGAGTGAAAGGCAGACTGTATGATGCGTGTGTACGAACAGCCATGCTACATGGCAGTGAAACATGGGCCGTGACTGCTTAGGATATGCGTAAGCTCGCAAGAAATGAAGCCAGTATGCTCCGATGGATGTGTAATGTCAGTACTCATACTCGGCAGAGTGTAAGTACCTTGAGAGAAAAGCTGGACCTAAGAAGCATCAGTTGTGGTGTGCAAGAGAGATGTTTGCGCTGGTATGGTCATGTGGCGAGAATGGATGAAGATAGTTGTGTGAAAAAGTGCCACACCCTAGCAGTTGAGGGAACCTGTGGAAGAGGCAGACCCAGGAAAACCTGGGACGAGGTGGTGAAGCACGACCTTCGAACTTTAGGTCTCACTGAGGAAATGACTAGAGACCGAGACCTCTGGAAGTGTGCTGTGCGCGAGAAGACCCGGCAGGACAAGTGAGTCCATAACCCGTGGCCTTCTACATGGGATGGAACCAGCCTACGTATGCATACCTTCCCTTCTTGGGACACAAAACTCTACTTGTGAAGACCTGTTGAGGCAAGTGAGGATCAGAATCGAAATCGATCAATGGAAATTGCAGATGTGTTACCAGTGCCGGTGGCATGTCGAAACTCTACTTGTGAAGACCCGTTGAGGCAAGTGAGGATCAGAATCGAAATCGATCAATGGAAATTGCAGATGTGTTACCAGTGCCGGTGGCATGTAAGAGAACCTCCCGTTTCGCGACCGTTGCCAGCACCGCACCGTTTCATGTCCGTTGCCAGCCTCGCCTGGCCCTCGTGCCGGTGGCACATAAAAAGCACCATCCGTTCGTGGCCGTTTGCCAGCTCTGTCTGGCACCTGTGCGGGTGGCACGTAAAAAGCACCCACTACACTCACGGAGTGGTTGGCGTTAGGAAGGGCATCCAGCCGTAGAAACACTGCCAGATTTGACTGGGCCTGATGAAGCCTTCTGGCTTCACAGACCCCAGTAGAACCGTCCAACCCATGCTAGCATGGAAAACGGACACTAAACGATGATGATGATGATGATGATGATGATGGTTGATTTCTATAGCATGGGTGCCTTTTTAGCACCAACCCCTTTACAGAGTCTACTGGCTGCATTTTTTCATGGCACCAGCATATGAGAGATTGTCTTATCCTTAACTATAGAATACTAAGGGATCCCTTCACTGTTAAACATATCACTATGAAACTCATCATATATGGACTTTTAAAGTGCCTTGTTATGTGCCTAACATCAGGTATTTGATCTCTTCCCCTAATGATCCCTTACAGTTAGGCATCTGAATGATTTGGCACATCCAATTTTGAGTTCCAAATAACTGCTATAATGGTGAAATGTATGTAGGAATTAATAATTTATACTTATCATCACCGTCAGCATCATCATCGTGTAGCATCCTCTTTCCATGCTGGCATGGGTTGAACAGTTTGACACAGAGCTGGCCAGCTGGGAGCTGTTCACACCCCAATTGTTTGTTGTGGCATGGTTTCTATGGCTGGATGCCCTTCCTTACACCAACCACTTAGCAGAGTGTGAAGGGTGCTTTTTATGTGCCACCAGCACAGGTGCTTTATTAAGTGGCACCAGCACCTGAAGGACAAGCCTGTATGTGTGGAAGACAGCAGTTTTACTTAATAATATAAATAACATATAAATATATGCATATATACATACATATATGTACATACCTACATATATATGTACCGGAGTAAACACATAAATGTGAAACAAGGTGGAAAAAAAGAGTACTCAAATACCAGTAATATGCTTTTTTTAAAGCAGCAGAAAATTCTATAAAACCTGTTGACATATCGGTTCTATTCTAGCAAAAACTGTCTGATGAACGGCAACGTGAAACTCAGAGTAACAGGTTTTGTAGAATTTTCTGCTGCTTTAAATACATATATATGTATATATACATGCATATATGGGTACAGGGCATAAAAAAAACATTGAACACAATGAGAAACAAAAACATAGAAACAAACGTTTTTTCGAACAATGGAAAAAACAAACAGAGAAACAAGACATGCAACATAGAGAATATTCCCCTTCTTCAGTTGTCCCTGTTTCATCTACTCTGAATTTCAAAAGCAAGGACAAGACACGACTTGGTTGGAACAGTCCTTCCTGCAAAGCAAATTAAATAAAATTTGGGATTTTTTGCGGAGGGTGAAAGTGGTAACAAGAACAAGACAGTGAGAACAAAACAGTAAAAACAAACGGTTAGGGCTGTTAAGCCAAGGCGATAGAAAAATTATTATGAACGCTAAGTACAGCAAATCCCCACATCTTCCAGTCCCTTGTCATTTCCTCAGTGAAGCCCAGCAGCTCAAGATGCTTTCTCACCATTTTGTCCCACATCTCCTTGGGTCTACCCCTTCCACAGGTACCCTCCACAATTAGAGCTCGGCACTTTGTACACTTGACTTTATTTTAATCTTCCACCTACAGATGCTCTTTATATCATAACTAGTAACACCACTAAGCACATTAGTAGACTAACCATTATACTGGAAGCTGACCAAATGATGTTAATCTATGTGGAGTTCTGACTCATACAACAGAAGTTGCACATCTAACTCTACACACATTAGTTGTGTGTGTGTGCAAGAGGAAAATAAGTTAAGGTGATCAGCTGAGACTTTAAATCACAGTCAAAAAGTCTGATGCTCAGAGATCTGATAAAAAATAAAGCTCATGAAAAACAACTGACTTGAAGAAAGGTCTCTGAAGTCACAAACACATTAAGAATTTTTTGTAAACAGATTTACAGCCCAATTGTTTTCCCCAATCTCACAACAGGTGGAAAAACACATATCACAGACAATGAAACAATGTGTGAAGGATGGACTGAACATTTTCCAAATGGTCTGTATTGACTAACTTGATGTTCTTGGAAACAGAATGAAGGTTTAATTATGACACTGAAATAAAACAATTATATTGAATTCCTATTAATTGTGGATTTCAATTAATTTTATGATGTTAACCCCATCTACCATCCCTTCTACTCAAAGCAAAATAGGCTTGCTATATCAGGAATCTTGCAATAAAAATTCGTATACATATCATATTTCCGCTATTTTTCTTTTTCTTTTTGTGTGTGTGCATATGTAGTCCCAACATGGACACTCTAGACACTATCTCACTCCCTTCTATATTCTACAACCAGGACAAAAGAGTTCAACAAGCCAGGATGAAAGAGATGGAGACAAAGAAGGCTACATCAGCACCTGGCCGTTGCTCATTGCAGTTGAGTAAACTTGAGCAACATAAACAAAAATTTTTGATTTCGGTGGAATTTGAACTCAGAATGTAAAGACAGACGAAATACTCCTAAACATTACGCCCGGCATACTAACGTTCCTTGTTTCTTTATTGCTCACAAGGGGATAAACATAGAGAGGACAAACAAGGACAGACAAAGGGATTAAGTTGATTACGTCGACCCAGTGCGTAACTGGTACTTAATTTATCGACCTTGAAAGGATGAAAGGCAAAGTTGGCCTCGGCGGATTTTGAACTCAGAACGTAAAGACAGACAAAATACTCCTAAGCATTACACCCAGCGTACTAACGTTCTTGCCATCTCGCCGCCTTCCCACTCTAATAATAATAAGTGAACTATGCTAAAGGCTCTACAAACTTTATTATCAAATCTTCGACCGATGACTGGGCATCTATGATCGTTTAAGGAAAGATATAGCTCAATTGAATTTTTCCTTTTCGTTCTACAAAAGGCGCAAAGGCTTGAAATTTTGGAGTAGGGGATAAGTCAATTACATCGACCCCAGAGTTCATCGACTCTTAATGGATGAAAGACAAAATAGATCTCGGCGGAATTTGAACTCAGAACGTGAGAGAGACGAAATGCCACAAAAGCATTTTGTCGTGCGTGCTAATGATTCAGCAAGAAGAAGTAAGCAATATACCACATATGTCACACAATTATACTTACCAATGTTTTTAAATCTAAAAACTGCAGAATTGTTTATTTGGACAGCGGTAACGTTTACGTATAGCCTTCAAAGAGTTGTTTCCCTTAGACCAAAAAATACGTTAAAAGTTCTCTGAAGCTGTACATGTAGTTTAGGATCTATAAAGAAGGTTCTTCGCATTTATCATCATAATCATTATTCGTTTCTACTCTAGGCACAGGCCCGAAAGTTGGTGGGAGGGGACCTGTCGATTAGATCGACCCCAGTACGCAACTGGTTCTTAATTGATCGACTTCGAAAGGATGAAAGGCAAAGTCGACCTCGGCGGAATTTGAACTTAGAACGTAGCAGCGGACGAAATACCTATTTCTTTACTACCCACAAGGGACTAAACACAGAGAGGACAAACAAACGGATTAAGCCGATTATATTGACTCCAGTGCGTAACTGGTACTTATTTAATCGACCCCGAAAGGATGAAAGGCAAAGTCGACCTCGGCGGAATTTGAACTCAGAACGTAGCGGCAGATGAAATACCGCAAAGCATTTCGCCCGGCGTGCTAACATTTCTGCCAGCTCGCCGTCGTCATCATTATCAACATCATCATTATTATTATTATCATCATAAGACAGCTCGACCAGATGTTACTTGAGAGTGCAAATCAATCATTATCAACATTTCAAATAAGCGATGCTTCCACGTTTTCCTAAATCAGGTGTTATTAACAACTCATCACAATCTGTTAGCATCTCATTTGAAGGGGTTCAGTCTCCAGCATCTTCTGAGTGCTAACGTCACTCCTTATACTTTCGACTGACTATACATATCTTCAGTTAACATACCTTTTTCATAACATTTGCTTAGTTGTCTCCCCTATATACATCAGCCGATATCTAATGACCCTCTAGCATCAGATCATTTATACTCACACACTTCTCTCTTACTCTCTCTCACACACACATAATGTATGTATATCATTGTATCTCTGTGTGGACAAGACTGGACTATCGGATGTTATATAACGCTGGTCACAATGCGCTTCCAATTCCTTCTTGATTGTGCGATTCTTTTCGATCTTGGCCAAAATTGTTGATCTAAACCGTCTTCCCATCGTTGTGGAGGCCTTCTGAGTGGCTTTTTCCGATCCCTTCGGTACCACTCGGCAACTACACGGGTGAACCTTGCAAACCCAACGGAACTTCTACTTCCGATATTTCGCTCTGTTTTTGAATTACTCCATTTCAAATATGCTTTAAGCATGGATCTATACACAGCACTTTGCATTGCAGCCAATCGATGTTCTTCCCTCTTCGAAGAAAGCCACAATCTCATTTGTGAATGTAAGTACAAGTGGTAGTAACTGACGGTGGATATCCACCTGCTTGTCCATCCAACATCTCTGATGACCGTTTTCAGACATGCGCTGAAAAACTGAGAGGCGGTAACACCTTTTTGACGCCTTTCTCTTACATCTGATGACAACAGAGCTATATCAGAGGTGCATCCGGAATTCGTATCCCTGAGCAGTTTGATGTATTGTTCCTTGACACCTTGCATTTCCAGAGATTTCAGCAATGTCCTCATCTCGACGCTATTAAAATCCTTTTCGCAGTCAACAAAAGCAATGCACTGGAGCATCTTGTATTCTTTCGCTCATTCTACAAGCTGTGTTAGAGTATATATGCGATACATCATCCCGTAGTTTTTATAGAAACCTGCTTGTTCTTTCGGCTGCTGCTCATCGAAATGTTTCGATAGCCTGGTGACCACAGTCCTTGTAATATAGGGGTGAGGCAAGAGGCATATGGGTCGGTAGTTTCTTAGATCTTTATCACCCTTACTTTGAATCGAGATGTTATTCAACTCTTTCCACAGCTATCAGATAGTAATTGAAGCGCAGAAAGTATTTCCACCGTTTTTGCCTCCGCTCCTTAACATCACTGTAGTTATGCCATATTTTCCTGGAGCTTTGTCTGTTTTCGTCAGTTTGAGAGCATTTTCAGATTCACTGACCAGAATAGGAAGCACTTCTTCCGGCGTTTGTGACAGTGGAGGATCGAGCATCACTGTTGATTCAAAAAGGTTGATAGAGAAGGTTTTGCATGCGTCTTACTTTTATTTAATTATTTATATCATTTACTGATCCGTTATTGGTGGGATCAACAAAAAACATATTCCGTCCAGTGAGAGATGAATATCGTTTAATGTAAACAGTATTTAAATTCGAGCTGTTATTAGCTTCATTTTATACGAAATGAAGTGATAAGTTTGTGCAGCATGCTATTTGTTTCCAAGCAATTTTCAGTCTCAAATATACAACGAGAACGAACGGTGATCTTTGAGAAAAAACAAGTAAGCATGAAAAGAAGATGAAAGCAAAAGTAGAATGAGAAAACAAGAAACAGGAAAAACGAAAATCGCAAGTTAATCCGTTTGCGCATCCGAATCAGAATTAATATGGTTGGTGTAAATTAACTCTATGGCAGGAAGGTCAAAGTCTGTAAGACTGCATGCCTAATTTGGAGAGGTTTGTAGCCTCCAGTTCAAAAAAAATTTATTCACATATTTACATTTAATAAAAATTTCAGATCTGGAATTTAGAGGGTCCATGGAGTTCTTAGATATAAAAAGAATATAACACTATTCGGTTACACAAAGCCTGTATCTTATTGATTCATTAATGTATGACGTAGATCACTCCACGATCAATTACTTGATGGTATGTGGGGTACAGTTTCTCTTCAGGTCCTAGATATGGTTAGTTAACTTTGTGGCTTTATTCTTATCTACGTATCGAAAAGAAGACTAGTGTTTCGCGTATCTTTCTTTAAAATTACCTACTCATATACCAATGTAGATGTGAAGGTCTTAGATTCTAGTGTTTTTGTAATGTTTTCTATGAATATGCTTAGGTGTGATAGTTAAGAGTTTTAAATGATGTATGTATTCTTTCTGTAACCAGATTGTATATGGGTCTTGCAGAGCCAGTAGCAGGATATCTAGTGCCCTAGGCCAGTCGTATAATGTACGCTCCTGTCTCTCAGTCCTACAATATGTACCCTTTTCTCTGGCTTACAATGAGAACTCCATTCTCTTAGCCCAGTAATGCGTGCTCCCTTCTTCTAGCCGGACAATCGGCACTCCCTTTCTCAGTCCTACAGTGTGCGCCCCTTTCTAGTCCAACAATAGGCGCTCCTTTTCCCTGGTTTGCAATATGTACTCCATTCTCCCACCCCTACAGTAGGTTCCTCTTTTTTCCAGGCTGGCGGCAATGTGCACCAACTTTTTCCAGCCCTACATTGTGCACCATCTTTCTCTGGCTTACAATGTGCGTCTCTTTCGCCAGCCCTAAAATGTGCACCCGTTTTCCATCACTTACCATGTACCACCTTCTCCTAGATGTACAACGTACGTGTGCTTTTTTTCCACCCGTTCTATACTGTAGCACCTCCTTTAGTAAGTTTTTTTCTTCAAATACCTCCAACCACCATCCTCTTTTACACCAACTGAGGAATACAGTTAAAAATTATAGTTAACTTGCGTACAAGAAATTTACAGTATTTTTTTATCATATAATCACCGAGTAAATATGTTATCTCGTAAAATTTTAAATATTTCGCACCAAGTCTGTTCCGGGAGGAACCTTATCTGATATTATTATTTCTGAGATTTTTTTAAGGCAACGAGCTAACAGAATCGTCTGCACACTGAATAAAACGCTTCGCAGCATTTCGTCTGTCTTTACTATATGAGTTCAAATGCCGCCCGACTTCCACTTTGCCTTTCACCCTTCTAAAGCCCATGAAATCAGTACCAATGAAATACTGGATAGGTAATCGACTACACCACTTCCCACAAAACAGTCTCAGGCCTTGCATCTATAGTAGAAAAAATTATATCTGAGATTTTTATTTTTAGTTGAATCACGAAACTTTAAGCTGTTCAGAAATTTCTGCTGCCTCCAAATTCTAGCTCCCTTGGTGATCGTATAATTCGTCTCATGTGTTGAGCTGGCTCTGAGTTCTTGCAGTACACCAAGTACAGGGTCTTGCAGATAAAGTGAGACCAATTTTAAGCGGTAGACTTAGTAGGTTTAGCATTTCATTTTTTGATAAAAGCTTGTTTATTATTTACATTTGACGGATATTTGTTCTCAGCTTGTTTGTTGTTAACAACGTTTCGGCTGATATGCCTTCCATCCTTCATCAGGCTCATCAAACAAAACGAGGACAAATATCCGTCAAATGTAAATAATGTACGTAATTCCTCATCTTTTAAATACAGAACTGTAAAACCTTGTTTGCTTGAAAATGTAATCTTCCTCTTTATTATTCAGGTAAATAGCGAACTGATTCGACAACAGAAAGTCATTGAACAACAGAATCGTTCCGCCATTGTTGTTTTGGCGCACGTCGGACACATTGCCAATAAAACTGTCAAGTTGAGGAAACTTTTAAAAGCAACAGTTTATCGTGTTTTTAAACAATTTAAAGAAGAGGAAAAGATTGATAGAAAAGAACACAAGACTTGAAGTGATTCCAAACGCAATCCATTGTTTCTCGCTGGCTTCAAACGCTCGATTGAACCCAACCCATCCACATCCATGACAACTCTTGCAAAGAAACGCAACGTGTTCCTTTCCATGGTGTCCAGAGCTGTGAACAAGAACCTTGGCATGACTAGCTATGTTCGACGACACCTTACCTCCTAACAGCCAAGACCAAAGCAATCAGAGCCGTGAGATGTCCGAAGCTTCTGTCATTCATCAAACATCAAGGTGCAAGAAAAACTATCGTGTTTGTAGACGAGAAGTTCCTGTGGACACTGAGGTGAGTCGAAGAAATTCTTGCGTGATAACATATAACCCTTATGACATCCCCCCTGTGTTTGAGACAAAAAATCCTGGCTCTGTAATGGTATTTGGTGCCGTGACGAGTGATGGAAGTGTTATGAATTCACACTTCATTGAGTCTGGCTTGAAGATCGGCACAAAGGAGTATCTAGACATTCTGAGGAACTCTCTGTTACTTTGAATGGAACAGAAATTTGTGCAGAAATAAGGCGGTAAGCTGGCAGAAACGTTAGCACACCGGGCGAAATGCGTAGCCGTATTTCGTCAGTCGTTACGTTCTAAGTTCAAATTCCGCCGAGGTCGACTTTACTTTTCATCCTTTCGAGGTCGATAAAGTACCAGTCACGCACTGGGGTCGATGTAATCGACTTAATTCGTTTGTCTGTCCTTGTTTGTCCCCTCTGTGTTTAGCCCCTTGTGGGTAGTAAAGAAATATGTATTTCGTCTGTCGTTACGTTCTAAGTTCAAATTCCGCCGAGGTCGACTTTGCCTTTCATCCTTTCGAGGTTGTTAAATTAAGTACCAGTTACGCACTGGGGTCGATGTAATCGACTTAATCCGTTTGTCTGTCCCCTCTATGTTTACCCCCTTGTGGGCAATAAAGAAATAAGAAATTTGGGCTAGACAATGTGGTGCTTATCCAGGATTCTGCACCATGTCATGGGCCAAAAGCATCACAGGCTTTCCTTGGTCAGAAGGTGCCATTTTTTGTGAGGGCCAACATCTGGCTCAGTAATAGCCCAGATCTCAACCTTCTCGATTACTTTTTATGGGCGCACTTCAAGTAAGGACAAGTGTCAAAAGTTTGAAGACACATAAAATCAAAAATTGGAGGTTGCGGCAGCTGCGGAAAAAGAAAATCATTCTCGTGTTGAGGCAATAATTTCCCAAAAGGGTGATCATTTTGAGTGACAAATGATTTTGTTGTAATAAATGGTACATTAATATTATATCTGTCTGCTACCATTATTTTAGTTTTTATAACCAGTTTTACGCCTCGTAAAAATTGTTTGAATTTATCTGTAAGACACTGTATATTATATATCTTTGCTAATTTGAAACATTTTCTGGAATACAAGTTGAAGTTTTCAGACCAAAATCTACAGCCAAAGCGGTATGTTGACTTATACACCAAGGCAACTTTAGAGGACAAAACGTCCTTGTGAAAAGATAATGAGGTTTGAATGTTTACACTAGGTATTTACACTATATACTTGAACGACTTGTACGTCGGAAAATACAATAATATTTTTGTAGTACATTTGTCTTTGTCTACGACATGAAACACGTTCCACATATATTTTCAAATTACATTTCTCTTTATTATTGCCAGTTCATGGAGAGGTAGTTTCTGGTTTGTGTTAAATAAGGTTTTGTTTTGTTTGTATCGGTGTATTGTTGACTTTTACACTCTTAAAGTTTTGCAGTTTGACGTTAATTGTTATGACAGTTTTATCACTAAGACTCTCGAGAGACAGAGTAATTTAAGTGCGATCTTTTAATGTTACTGTAATATTTTTGATTGAGGTGAAAGTTTATGCCAAGATTCAGGAACGAAACTTTCAACAGAGCTGAGAGTGGAATGTGGAGAGCTAAGGAATTTGTCTTTTTATGGCTGCGTAGTTAAGAAGCTCCCTTTGCAACCATGTAATTTCAGATCAGTTTTTACAGCGAGGCACTTTAGCAAGTCTCCATCACTCTGGCCCCAAACTGAACAATGCCTTGTGAGGGCATTTCGTAGACGGAAACGGAAGCTGTGTGGAAGGGCGCTGATTGTGTATGTGTGTGCGTGCGTGCGCGTGTGTGTGTGCATGTATTTGTTTTTCTTACACTTTCTATTTGACTACCCGTTTTGTTTCCTTCATGTCCCCGTGACCTAAAGGCTCGACAAAAGAGACCGATAGCATGATTACTAGATTAAAAAGATTACTAGGCTTAAAAAGGAGTGCTCCAGGCGGCAGTTTTAAAAGGTCTGCTGTAGACAATATGTGCTTTTTTTATGTGGGGGTGCAAACGGAAGGGCCGCCTCGAGCGGCAAACACTCTAGTTAAGCTAGCACTGTTAAGCTTCCATATATTCTTTTCTACCCTAGGCATATATATACATATTTGTGGGGAGAGTGCCAATCGGTTAGATCGACCCAAGTGAGTAACTAGTACTTAATTCATCGACCCTGAAAGGATGAAAGACAAAGTCGTCCGCGGCAGAATTTGAACACAAAACGTAGCAACAGATGAAATACCTATTTCTTTACTACCCACAAGGGGCTAAACACAGAGGGGACAAACAAGGACAGACAAACGGATTAAGTCGATTATATCGAACCAGTGCGTAACTGGTACTTATTTAATCGACCCCGAAAGGGTGAAAGGCAAAGGTGACCTCGGCGGAATTTGAACTCACAACGTAACGGCAGACGAAATACCGCTAAACATTTCGACCAGCACGCTAACGATTCTGTCAACTCGCCGCCTTTAAAAATATTTGTAGATGGGGTTACTGCAGATCCCACATCTACCATTTCCACACTCTTTTACAGAGAATTCAGTTTTAGTCTCTGATGAGAATTTCGCTCTTGTTAGTTGTTTCTTCAGGTTTTTGTCTTGGCGTTTACTGTCTTTTGTGCAATATTTGTTTAATATGCTTCCCATTTTGGAGCTTTGTAGGACTATTAACAGACATCTACTACAAAAAAAAAAAGAAAGCCGACACACACCAATATTTAAATTTCTACTCCTGCCACCCATCCCACATAAAAAGAAACATTCCATATAGTATGTATTTCTTTATTGCCCACAAGGGGCTAAACATAGAGGGGACAAACAAGGACAAAGGGATTAAGTCGATTACATCGACCCCAGTGCGAAACTGGTACTTTATTTATCGACTCCGAAAGGATGAAAAGCAAAGTCGACCTTGGCGGAATTTGAACTCAGAACGTAAAGACAGACGAAATACCGCTAAGCATTTCGCCCGGCGCACTAACGTGTCTGCCAGCTCGCCGCCTTACATGTATATATATATATATATATATATATACCATGCTATGTTGTGAAGCGGTGCACGGTACCGGAATATAGTATGGCAAGACGCATATGCAGCATAGTTACCGACTCACAAACACGCCAAATAGGACTAACTGAACTTAAAAACTTCCTACTAGTACAAAAATACTCACTGAAATTAATAAAAAAATGGAATCTCAAGAGTAATGAAACTAGACATCACACAACTCAGAACTCCAAAAACGAAAAACAAAGAAAACATCATCCCTTTCATAAACACACACAACCCTGGAGTTACCAACATGTTTCAAATCATACATTCAAAGTTACCAATAGTCCTACAAAGCCCAAAAATGGGAAACATATTAAACAAATATTGCATAAAAAGACAGTAAACGCCAAGACAAAAACCTTAAGAAACAACTAAGAAGAGCGAAATTCTCATCAGAGACTAAAACCGAATTCTTTGTAAAAGAGTGTGGAGATGGTAGATGCGGGATCTGCAGTAACCCCATCTAGGTGGGTGGGAAAGAACTTTGTAGTCAAGTTCCCTTAACTTCTAGAATGTCGTTAGTGAAACGTATGGTCGAGCATTGTCGTGAAGAACGATTGGCCCTCTTCTGTTGACTAATCTGGAACAGAGGAGTAGCAGTTTCTTGTTCATTATGGCAATTTCTTTCCCACCCAGCTTATTCCCCATACCTTTCCCCTACCGACTACCACTTTTTCAAACCCCTAGAGAGGAGTCCAAGAATCAAACCGATGCTGAAAATGCAAAGAGTCCATCAGCTCTAGTACTCCAGATTTTTACGTTACCGGAATAAACAAATTTCTAACTCGCTGGCAAAAATATGTTGACTGTAATGGTACTTACTTTGATGAATAAAATTCCCGCGTTATTGAAATATATTGTGATGAATTTCATGTCTCAAAACGTTGCTTACTTTTTACTCGGCCTGATATTAATGCATGAAACAAAATTAGTTAGAAAAATATAGTTGACAGCACAATAATTTTACACAGAATTTTATACATAAATTAAACACGTACATATAAAAGTTATAAAGGAAAACACACACAGACACACACAAAATCAACGCAGGGAAACAGAATATATGAAATAATCCTTGAAATCTTTCAGGACTTAACTGTTGTACAAATTATTAATCTGGTGTTGACGATTCTAGCAGTTATAACAACGTTTCCCATAATCCTTCGCAGTCTACTGCAAAATGGATAAGCATCATACTATTATAATCATTTTTTCATCTTGTTGATGAGTTCAAAGCAGTCTAGAAACGTTAATAGACTAATAACGGATTTAGGAATGTTATTGTTCTCAGCTAAACGTAAACGGCTTATGAGAAAATATGAAAAGTCCTTAATAAAAGAAGACTAAACTAGAAGTCGTTAATAGAGGTTTGAAAGGAAAGCTATTTTCTGCTTACTTGCAAACACAGCCACACGTATACATGAGTGTGAGCGCGCGTCTTGTGTGTACTCAGTACATGTAGTAGAGTACATTTATTCTTGATCCAAGGTCGGCGTTTCACTCATTGCTATGTAGAATAAGCGCGACATATTATCATCTGAGGGATCGCACATAATGTGAAACTCTGAGTAGTGATGATGTAAACGATCAGCATGAAATCAATCAATCGATATCCAGGCGTGGCTATGGCGGCAAGCTGGCAGAAACGTTAGCGCGTCGGGCGAAATGCGTAGCTGTATTTCGTCTGCCGTTACGTTCTGAGTTCAAATTCCGCCGAGGTCGACTTTGCCTTTCATCCTTTCTGAGTTGATAAATTAAGTACCAGTTACACACTGGGGTCGATATAACCGACTTAATTGTTTAGCTCCTTGGGGGTAGTAAAGAAATAGGTATTTCGTCTGTCTTTACGTTCTGAGTTCAAATTCCGCCGAGGTCGATTTGCCTTTCATCCTTTTAGGGTAGATGAATTAAGTAGCAGTTGCGTACTATGGTCGTTCTAATCGACTGCCCCCCTCCCCCAAAATTTTGGGCCTTGTGCCTAGAATAGAAACGGATATATAGGCGTGGCTGTGTGGTAAGAAGTTTGCTTGCCAACCACATGGCTTCAGGTTCAGTCCCACTGCATGGCACCTTGAACAAGTTCTGAGCCAACCAAACACTTGCGTGTGGATTTAGTAGATGAACACTAAAAGAAGTCCGTCGTTTGTATATGTGTGTGTGTTCATCCACCACCATCGCTTGACAACCGGTGTTGGTTTGCTTATGTCTCTGTGATTTAGCGATTCTGCAAAAGAGACCAGACTTAAAAACTGGGATCGGTTTGTTCAACTAAACGCTTCAAGCTGTTGCTCCAGCATGGCCCTTGCCCACAATCCAATTACTAAAGTAAGTAAAAATTATATATATATATCAACACACATAATAGATATACACCTATATATATATATATATATATATACGTTTTCACATATATATACAGATTGGTAATATTGGGTTGCTTCCACTGGCTTGAACACCATCTGATTTTATGTGCAGAACGTCCGGAAAGTTTTAACAGATTGCATGTGGTTATACCCTTTTCTACAGATGTATTGCGTATCCCCTACGACTGCTAACTGATGAGACTCATTGACTTGTATGACTGGGCAGATCTACATAACATACATTGCATGCTACATATCTGAATTATCTACGGAAGAGCGTGCATACAGTAGGCCTTCGTCCAGCAGGTATACGTATCTGTATATGTGTGTGCGTATATATTTTCGAGTCACTTTATGGTTTGTTCTCATAACATCATCTCAGAAACAAACCCCAGAGAAGGCTGGTGATCAGAACTCTAGCACAGTTTCAAGATAAAACAGTATTGGTGCGTTGTGAAGTCAACGTCTGTTTGACTACATCCATATTGTTGGCTGTTTAACTTCCAGTGGGGAAACGATTTACATCTGGGATCTTAATTTGGTTTCCCCGTTCTTTTACGGTTGACGTGATAAAAAATATTTTTGCAGCGACATTTACTGATTAACTTGGGTTTTCTGATTAGATTGTTTGAAAATAGAATTTTCTTCACATTGTAGATTTTCACTTAATATATTTATTGATGTAGGCTAAGATAAACCATAAAAAATTTTAAATTAACGTTTCACGCTTTTACTTGTTATATGTTTCTTTATTACCCACAAGGCGCTAAACATAGAGAGGACAAACAAGGACAGACAAACGAATTAAGTCGATTACATCGACTCCAGTGCGTAACTGGTACATGATTTTATCGACTTCGAAAAGATGAAAGGCAAAGTCGACCTCGGCGTAATTTGAACTCAGAACGTAACGGCAGACAAAATACGGCTACGCATTTCGCCCGGCGTGCTAATGGTTCTGCCAGCTCGCCGCCTTACTTTTACTTGTTATAGGCAGCTCAAGTTGTGGCATCCCTGCTACACACATATTTAAAAGTACATTAGATATTAATCCAAGAAGCCTTACACATATCTATGGAATTTTAAGCATACTTTAAATCTTGGTGGAGAGAGTGTAGCTTGTTTGAGACTACCATCAGCACTACATTTATCATCAAAAGGATACAACAAACTAATTTTACAGTTGCACCAATAGTTATTTTAATAACTGTCAGCCCCATCTGTGGTTATAGATGGCATATCGATGCCCTGGTTACTAAGTGTGGAGTTGTTTACATGAAAACCTGGTACATTGTTGCAAAGTGTAGCCTGTAGTTTAGTACAGCCACTACTTGCAATAATGTTGTCGTTACTAGAAAAGCAAATACAATTAGTACTCTGGTGACTGAAGACCTTCCACTGTTCACCTCTTTTGAGAGTTAAGACTATAGTTTATTGCTGCTGGGGAAATATTTTGAAATCAAATTTTGAAAGTGAATGACAATGTGAGAGTTCATGTTGAAAGTGGAGGGCTGAACCAGATGACATTTCAGCTAAGGTTAAAAGATCGATAAAATAAGCATCAGACAAGTACTGCAGTTCATATAATTGGCAATTGACTGCAGTCTCCATACTTGTGTCAGCGTTGGAAAAGATTTTCTTCTTCTGATCATCATCATCATCATTATTATTATTAAATATAAGGCGACGAGCTGGCAGAATCGTTAGCACGCCGGGCGAAATGTTTTGCGGTATTTCGTCTGTCGCTACGTTCTGAGTTCAAATTCCGCCGAGGTCAACTTTGCCTTTCATCCTTTCGGGGTTGATTAAATAAGTACCAGTTACGCGCTGGGGTCGATATAATCGACTTAAATCCGTTTGTCCCCTCTGTGTATAGCCCCTTGTGGGCAGTAAAGAAATAGGTATTTCGTCTGCCGTTACGTTCTGAGTTCAAATTCCGCCAGGACAACTTTGCCTTTCATCCTTTCGGGGTCATTCAAATAAGTACCAGTTACGCACTGGGTTCGATATAATCGACTTAATCTGTTTGTCTGTCCTCTCTGTGTTTAGCCCCTTGTGGGTAATAAAGAAATAGGTATTTTGTCTGTCTTTATGTTCTGAGTTCAAATTCCGCGTAGGTCAACTTCCCCTTTCGGGGTCAATAAATTAAATACCAGTTGCGTACTGAGGTCGATCTAATCGACTGGTTCCCTCCCCCAAAATTTCGGGCCTTGTGCCTAGAGTAGAAAAGAATCATTAGCACGCCGGAAGAAATGCTTAGCAGTATTTCGTCCGCCACTACGTTCTGAGTTCAAATTCCGCCGAGGTCGACTTTGCCTTTCACCCTGTCGCGGTCGATAAATTAGTACTAGTTGTGTACTGGGGTCGATGTGATCGACTGTCCCCCTTCCCCAAAATTTCAGGCCTTGTGCCTATAGCAGAAAGGATTATTATTATTAAAGGCAGCGAGCTGACAGAAACGTGAGGATGCCAGGCAAAATGCTTAGCAGCATTTCGTCTGTCTGCACATTCTGGGTTCAAATTCCGCCGAGGTCGACTTTGCCTTTCATCTTTCAAGGGTCGATAAATTAAGTACCAGTTGCACACTGGGGTTGATGCAATCAACTAGCACCCACCCCCAAAATTCCTGGCCGTGTGCCAAAATTTGAAACCATCATTATCATTATAATTATTATTATTTTTATTATTATTATTATTAAAGAACATTGTGTAGGACACATAGTAGAGACAGACTAAAATGCTTTGCTGTAAATAGTTATACTTTTACTCACTAAGTTCAAATCCTAGTAATGCTCACTCCTCAGAAGGGAGAGGGTCAATATGATATAACATTGGTCAAACATTTAGATACTGGCTGGACAGTGAGGTTAAGCAAATCACTTTTCAATCACGTTGTTCTATGTTTGATCCCACAGCAGCACAACACTGGACGTGTGGTTTCTACCTCAGCTTCAGGTTGACCAAAGCCTTGTGAGTGAAAAATCATGTGGCCAGCCAGGCTATCAGATGCTGTTACATAGCGCTGGTCACAGTGCACCTTGCATCATTTTTACCCTTCGAGAGACACCACCTAGATGAGCAGGCCCATGATCGAGAGAGGGATTGAAACAAAATGAAATGAAGGGTCTTGCTCGAGAACACAACATGCTACTCAGTCTGAGAATCAAATCCACCATCTAGCAATTGCGAGTGCAAGAGGTTAACCACTAGGCCATATGCCTTCACGTGAGTAAAATCTACTAGATGGACACAGCACAGGCAAGTTTGTTAACACTATAACATGGCCCTAGTGTGTCACTATAATGACATAACAGTACCCAGTAATGAATCCATGTACTGATAAAAGTGCTGTGACATGATACAGATACAATAGTTATTACTGTAACATAACACAGGTTGCTGTTGTGACATGAAACTGGTCAGGAATTTTGGGGGTGAGTGCTAGTTGATTACATCAACCTCAGTGTGCAAATGGTACTTAATTTATCAACCCTTGAAAGATGAAACTGTTGTGACATGAAACTGGTCAGGAATTTTGGGGGTGAGTGCTAGTTGATTACATCAACCTCAGTGTGCAAATGGTACTTAATTTATCGACCCTTGAAAGATGAAAGGCAAAGTCGACCTCGGTGGAATCCTTTCTGCTATAGGCACAAGGCCTGAAATTACTATTACTTATTGTTGTGATATGACCTAGGTCAAATGATAGTCTAGGATGAAACCTATGAATTCTTTAACATTAAGAGGTCCATGAACTGAAAAAGGAAGTATAAACAAAATATTTTCTAATTCAAGAACAACAAAAAAAATGGACAGATAACCACAAGGAATACCAGTTAAATGCTGATAGGGTGACTTAAACATACAGAATAACTGGCATGTTGGGTGAATAGGTTACAGCACCAAAACATTTTCAGTTGAAGCAATCCAGTCAAACCCATCATATCTTTTTGTTCAAACATAATGCACCCCAGATTATCCAATATATTTTATTTTAAAATATAGTAAGGTGTAATCCGAGGGAGATGTAACTGTTATTTCTTAGGGGTGAAGCAACTACCCCTCATTGGTTAACATCATCCAGGTCTTCGGTAAAGGTCTACTTGTTCAAGAGAACTCTCTAAAGCTAATCACTATAACCTGAAAAGCCAATTTAGAAACAACCAAACCCATTAAGGGGATCTTCTTAAATTGATACTCAATCAGCTTCATCTAGCTACGAAACCATTTTCAATATCACACCTCTTATGTGCACGCCCACATTACTCTGTAAAGAGCATAGGACCAGTTTCCGGTTTCTCTGGCATATATATTTCTCCATGGACAGGTCACCAGTCTGTTGCAGGATTGCTTTTACCAGCTCAGTGGACTGGAGCAATGTGAAATGTAGTGCTTTTTGCTCAAGAATACATATCACCCAGTCCAGGAATCGAAACCACAGTCTTACTTTCATGAATTCAACACCTTAACCACAAAGCTATGTACATCATATTTTAAATTCTAAATCACAGGAAAGTATGCTTCACTAAATTCCTCTCAGTAAATTCTTCATTTTTCTTGAAATGATGAGGACCAGAAGTTTTAATTTCTTATAAAACCTAGAATAACAATATGCCACCAAAATAAGGACAGACTCATAACCAAAGATGGAAATCTAAGCTGACACCATTTCTGAATTACAACCCATCACCACTAAAGTCTCCATAATGTAAAGTGAATGAGTAATCAAGGACCAACCAATGGTGTGGTGTTGGGTAGGTGTCTGGTGCAGAATATTTGATAAAAATAAAAATACACTCGTGTAAGAGCCAGCAAGCAGGATAGCCCCTATGCTAGGAATGGAAAGAATTACCCTGCATCAGGTTGGAATTTCGTCTGCCTTTAAATTTTACACCATTGATAGATGAACCCACAATAATAAAATCTCCTGTTGTTGAAACCACCTGTTGACGAAGCCACCCATGGGCAAAACCATACACTGATGAAAACACCAGCTGATGAATCCATTTACTGATGAAATCACTCACTGATGAAGACACTCAGTAATGAAACCACTGATAGATGAAACAGGAGTGTGACTTCATCAGTGAATGTTTCATCATTGATTAGTTTCATCAGTGGGTAGTCTATGATCAAAGGTTTCTCCAATGAAACCCAAAATATCCAATGTGTCCTTTAATAAAGCAGAAGAGTGTGATCTGAGTGTGATTTATGCTAGGTCTCTGGTTTGAGGGTAACTTTATCCCTTCCTTCAACTAGTCTTGGAGATCTAGAAAAAGAAATGAGAGACGGGGAGGAAGAGAGTTACTGGTCAACCTGCTGCTATGGAAGAAGGTACCAGACAACAGTGTCCATCCAGAGGGACCGAATCCCAGACTATATGATTCCAAAGCAAACTTCTTAACCACATAGCCATGTTGGTGACTGCATAATACAATCTGATGTACAATATTCCTGAAAATAAAAGCAAAAAGGCTGGACGGTCATGGATGGAATTTGTTTGATCAGGGCCAGCAACAACAACAAACAACAACAAGGAATAAACAACAAAGTTTTAGACAAAAAATGTGAAAATAAAAAAAGACAAAGCAAAGAAAAAAAGTTCTTTTGATTACACATATATGTTGCTTTTGTTGTTGTTTTTATTACTTAGTTAATTGTTAATTAAGTTTATTTTTTTGTAATTGTTGTGTTTGATTCTGTTTGATGTCTTAGGTTTTAACAGAGAACTTGCCTTTTTTGGTAGTGGTGGTGGTTGGGGTGGGAGATCTTTTTAATTTATTGATTGGATGGTCAGATTGGCAGGAGGGGGGAGGGGGCATACGTGGGCAGAGGAGGAGGGTGGTGCTGGTGGTAGCAGGGAATGGAGAGAATAATTAGGAAAGGGGATGAGAGAAAAGGTAGGAGAGAGAGAGAGAGAGAGAAAAAGAGAGAGACAGAGACAGTCAGATTGAAAGAAAGGCAAAGAAAACGTAAGAGAGAGAGAGAGAGAGAGAGAAGAGAGAGAGAAGGGAATCATAAGAAAGGAAAAGAGATAAAGATGTGTGAGAGAGGAAGAGAGAAAGACAAAGACAGAGAGAGAGAGAGAAGAATAAGCTTTTGCTCTCCATTCCCCACTACAACCATCACCGATCCGAATTTTTACGTCTTGTCAATTATTATTATTATTATTATTATTATTATTTGTTCCTTCATTCATTAATTTGTTTATCATTCTGCCAAATTTGCATTGCTTTGGATGTGGAGGCAGCTGTTGAGGTCAGTGGGTGGGTCGGTGGGATTGTAGTAGTAGTAGTAGTAGTAGTGGTAGGAAGAGGAAGAGGAGAAGGTGGAGGTAGAGAGGATCTTGTATATAATGTATTTAGTTAATCCATGTGTGGTGATAGTGTGTGTTGCAGTGGTGGTAGCGGTAGTGGTGGTAGTCGGTATTTTTTTTTTGATTGATCTTTTTCTTTCTTCTTCTTCTTCATCATCATCATCATCATTATCACGGTTGTTGTTAAAAAGAATTATTATTAATATTTTTTATCATTATCATTATCATTATTATTATTATTATTATTAACATCGTTATTATTATTTTTGTTATCATCATCCTCATCGTCAATTTGTATCGTTAGTCTGTTCCATGTCTTCCAGAAAGAAGGAAAAATAATTGGTAGGAGGAAGAGGAGGAGGAGGAGCAGAAGGAAGAGGAAGGATTCTGATGTTAAGGCAGCTACATCTCCTCTCCACCCAGTTTTCTTGAAGGTACCCAGGAACAGCATCCTTTGGAAAAGAACAGTGGTACTGTCGGTGTTGCTGTTGAGGTCATCGGTGGTGTTGGTAGTAGTACTAGTAGTGATGGTATGGCATTGTCATCGGTGGTAGTGTTAGGTGTTGTTGATGGTGTTGGTAGTAGTACTGGTAGTAGTGGTATGGCATTGTCGTCGGTGGTAGTGTTAGGTATTGTTGATGTTGGTGATGGTGTTGGTAGTAGTACTGGTAGTGGTGGTATGGCATTGTTGTCGGTGGTAGTGTCAGGTATTGTTGATGTTGGTGGTGGTGTTGGTAGTAGTACTGGTAGTGGTGGTATGGCATTTTCGTCGGTGGTAGTGTTAGGTGTTGTTGATGTTGGTAGTAGTACTGGTAGTGGTGGTATGGCATTGTCGTCGGTGGTAGTGTTAGGTGTTGTTGATGTTGGTGATGGCGTTGGTAGTAGTACTGGTAGTGGTGGTATGGCATTGTCTTCGGTGGTAGTGTTAGGTGTTGTTGATGTTGGTGGTGGTGTTGGTAGCAGTACTGTTAGTGGTGGTATGGCATTGTCGTCGGTGGTAGTGTTAGGTATTGTTGATGTTGGTGATGGTGTTGGTAGTAGTACTTTTAGTGGTGGTATTATTATTGCAGGTGGTGATGGTGTTGTTGATGCTGCCTGTGATGTTGGTGGTGTTCTTGCAGTTACAAGTGACATTAGCATTGTTTGATGTTGTTGTTGTTTTGGTGGCATTGATGGTCAAGGCAGCATTGCATGTTATTGTTGTTGATGCTGGTGTTGTTGATGCTGGTATGAGATGTCTTTAGGGATGGTGCTATAGGAGGGAGGATCTGACAATCCTGGGTGTTGTCGTTGTTGTTGTTTATATGCAGGCAGCACAGGCAACAGTGGTCATTAATGATGGTGGTGATGGTGGTGGTGATGGTGCTAATGGTGAGGCTAGGGGTGGTGCTTGCGGTGGTGGTGGTAGTAGTACTGGTTGGGTCAGAAGTGAAAGGGGTGGTCATATGCACTACCTACCCGCCTTCTACTCTAGGGGTTCAGGGTGGCATGATGGTGGTGGAAGGATATCTGCTAGAAAACCGGATGACATCAGTGAACGACAGTGAAGTAGGCTGGGGAGTGGTGGGGTAGGGGGGAGCATGGATCGGAGTGGATCGGATCGAATGGGATGAAGGGTGGACACAAGACCGAGGACACGATGAAGAGGAAGGAAGGAATGGCGATGATGAAGAGGAGGAGTGGACGGAGGGGAAGAATTAGGTAAGGCAGAGCATCTGACGTGGTGATGGTTGGTGGTGCTGGTGATGGTGGTGGCTGTGAGGGCAGGTGAGGAACAAAGCTGTGGTGGGGTCGCAGTGCAAACGGAAAGTGCCCTCCTAAAAAAAGGGTCCGTAGATAAGTGTACATGAGTGACAGTAAGAGATAGAAGAGAGGAAGGAGGGGTTAAAAAGAACTTTTGCCTGTGTTTTTTACTCCTTACATCTGCTGCCACTGTCAGTGGTGATGGTGGTGGTAGTAGTAGAAGTAGTAGTAGTGGTGGTGGTGGTGGTGCATGTAGTTATAGTAGGGGATAGAAGCAGTGGTGGTGGCAGAAGGTGCAGTGAAATGGTAGAGGCAGTGGTGGTGGTGTAGAAGCAATTGTGCAGGTAGAGGTTGCAGAAGAAGCAGTAGTAGTAGTAGTAGCAGCAGCAGTGGTGGTAGTGGTAGTTATGCAGTGTTTACGGTGATTGGTCTTCTTTTGTTTTTGTGTGCTTTTTGTCCCCCTTTCAAATAATTGCTGGTTGTGTTATTGTTGTTGTCCTTCTTCTTCACTAGCTTGCCTTCCTTCCATCTTTCCCTTCTTTCTGAGCCTCCTCCTCCAACCCCCTATCTCCTCCTCCATCATTGCCTTAATTTTCATTGATGTTGCTGTTGTTGTTGTTGTTATTGGTTCCTTAACAGATTGTTCTCTTTTCTTCCTTTCTTTTTCTCATGCTCTTTTTTTCCTTCCTTTTTTTTCATCAACCTTCTACAGATGACTCAATCTAGAAAAAATAAAAATAAAAGTAAAAAAAAACAAACAAATAACCACATATAAATTTACTGTACAACAACAGCAACATCACATTAACATCCCACACATAAACACACACACGCACACACACACACACACACACACACACACACACACACACACACACACACACACACACACACACACACACACACATAAAACCCCACACAAGTACACCACCCAAAGATCATCATGTACCTGATCCTTGAATAACATTAATCATTATAATACTAACCCCCGCTGAGACAGCCCTTGCTTCTATGACAACAAAACCTTTTAATTTTAAAATGTTTATATTTATGCTAAAGTTACTATGAAGTGGTTGGCATTTGGAAGGGCATTCATCTGTAAAAACCATGCCATAACAGACACTGTAGCCTGGTGTAGTCTTCTACCTAGCTGGCTCCTGTCAAACTGTCCAACCCATGCCAGCATAGAAGGCGGACGTTAAATGATGATGGTCATCATATTAAGAATCATTAGTTATATTCCAAATACAAATTAAATAATTGTTTCTAATTAAGGAACAAGGCTGGCAGTTTTGATGGGAGGGGCCGATCAATTACATCAACCCCTACCAGTAATTGAGTTGTGCTTTATTTTATCAAACCTTGAAAAATATGGAAGGCAGAGTTGATCCTAGCACAATTTGAACTTAAGATGTAAAGAGTTGGAACATATACTGGAAAGTATTTTTGCTGATATTCATTTGATAAAATAACTGTTTCAAGTAAAATAACAAAATATCGTTTCTCCTATAGGTACAAGGCCTGAAATTTTAGGGGAAGATTACATTGACCTCAGGGTTCAACTGGGACTTATTTTAATGATTCCAAAAGGATGAAGGGCAAAGCTGACCTTAGCATGGTCTGAACTCAGAACGTAATGATGAATAAAATGCTGCTAAGCATTTACAATTCTGCCAGCTTGCTGCCTTATAATAACAGGAAGCTTTTCTACTATCACAGAGTCAGAAATTTGGTGGGACGGAGGTAGTCAATTTACATTGACCTCGGTCTTAATTGGGACTTATTTCAACAACCTCAAAAGGATGAAAGGCAAAACTGATCTCAGCAGAATTCGAACTCTGAATGTAAAAATAGATGAAATGCTCCTAAGTATTTTGCCTGGTGTGCTAACAATTCTGCCAGGTCAAAACCTAGTAAAATAACTAAATAATGATGGAGAGGAGCTTACAATGTGAAAAGGGAAAGTTTAATTTAATCATTATTTAATGTCTGCCTTCCATGCTGGCGTACTTTATATATTTCAGGCACAAGGGCCCAACATCAGAAGTGAATGGCCTCTGTGCCTGACATATTCTTTTCTTTTTCCTTTATTTGTTTCAGTCACTTGACTGCAGCCATACTGGAGCACTGCCTTTTAGTCAAGCAAATCGACCCCAGGACTTATTCTTTGTAAGCCTAGTACTTATTCTATCAGTCTCTTTTGCTGAACTGCTAAGTTACGGGGACATAAACACAACAGCATCGGTTGTCAAGCGATGTTGGGGGGACAAACACAAACACACAAAGCTACTTACCACACAACCACTCCTGCACCTATATATTAGGTTGAGGAAAAAACTTGTGCGCTGTGTTGTGGTGCACCTGAGCACTGTATACAATAATTTCATTATTATTATTATTATATTAAAATAATGCCTTTCCATATATTTTTAGGGTGTTTTTGTTCATTCAGTCAATTATTTTAAAACAGCACACAAACTTTTGCCTCAACCTAGTATAAGGGTTACTAAATTTTCCCTTGTAAGAAGCACTGTTTTCATTATTTGCTATTCTACTTGTGTATCATGATTAAAACTACAGCACTCTACTGTTGGTTCCAAATTCTGGTACAAGGCCAGCAATTTTAGGGGAAAGAAGTTAGTCGATTACATCACCTCCAATACTCAACTGGTACCAAGTGAAATGGACCCAGAAAGGACAACAGGCAAAGTCGACCTCAGTGACATTTGAACTCAGGATGTAAAGAACCAGACAAAATGTTGCCGAGCATTTTGTCTGGCATGGCAACAATTCTGCCAGCATGGTACCTCGTAGTAAACTAAATAATGAAAATATTAATGATTTTTAACAAAATCTATAAAAATTCTTGATTATTTTAAAATTAATTAAAACACTTGGCCACAATATTTCATTTGGAATATATTTATGAAAGCATTAACACAGTTCATTTTGCTGCAAGCACTCAGACCAGACACCTCGGCTCCAAATACTGCCAGCTCATACAAATATTCTCTACAGATATTCATATTGGACCTTCAGTTGTAATAATCCTATCAACATGGGATGGGCTGCAGACCTAATGGGATACAGCTCCTTCCCTGCCCCCAATCTTCCTCTGACTTAGGAACTAGAAAGGATGCACAAAGACAGACATGCAAACACTTGACAAAACTATCAGGAATTATTAAAAGCACTTCTTGAACTTGACATCACTCAAAGAAGACAGAGAGGATGCAAGCCAGCTGAGTGGTTATGAAGTTTGTGCCACAACCATTGTGGTCAAGGGTTCAATACCTATTTCTTTATTACCCACAAGGGGCTAAACATAGAGGGGACAAACAAGGACAGACAAAGGTATTAAGTCGATTATATCAACTCCAGTATGCAACTGGTACTTAATTTATCGACCCCGAAAGGTTGAAAGGCAAAGTCGACCTCGGAGGAATTTGAACTCAGAACGTAACAGCAGACGAGATACCGCTAAGCATTTCACCCGGCGTGCTAACGATTCTGCCAGCTCGTTGAGGGTTCAATACCACTGTATGGTATCTTGGGCAAGTATTTTTACCGTAATTTGGGTCAACCCTTTGTGAGTGAAACTGGGTTGATGGAAACCATTTGGAAGCCTGTCAAATGGACTGTACTACTAATTTAATACTTTACAGATTGTGCTGTGCTATGCAGATTTGGCTTGGGAACTACTTGGCTGAGTATTCCAAGTGTCTGTAGAATACTCAGATGTGTACATGTTAATTTAACAAGACAGATGTCCAGTTGATTGAATAACTGAATATTCACCATAGAAATCAACAGAGGACCCATAAGAAAAGAAAAATGCCAAAAGCGGAACAACACACCGACACTAAGAACATTCACAGATATCACAACCATAATGATAATGATTAGAAACAGAACCACACACACACACACACACACATACTCTGTCAGTTACAATGACAAGTCTTCCATTTGATCTGATCGATGGAACAGCCTGATTGTGAAATTAATGTGCAAGTGGCTGAGCACTCCACAGACAAATGTACCTTTAACATATTTCTCAGGGAGATTCAACATAACACAGAATGTGGCCAAAGCTGGCCCTTTCAAATACAGGTACAATTAATTTTTGCCAGCTGAGTGAGTGGACTGGAGCAATGTAAAATAAAGTGTCTTGCTCAAGGACACGATGCACTGCCAGGTATTGAACTCATGACCTTATAATTGTGAGCCAAATACCCTAACCACTAATCCATATGCATTCACACACACAGGAGCATAGAGCTAGTTTCCTGGTTTCTCTGGTATATATATTCATTCTCCCTGCTGGACAAGAGGCCGATCCATCGCAGAGTTACTTACTTTTGCCAGCTGAGTGGACTGGAGCAACATGAACTGAAGTGTTTTACTCAAGAATACAACATATCGCCCCGTTCAGGAATAGAAATCACAATCTTACAATCATGAATGCAACATCCTAACCACTAAGCCATGTGCCAACACACACACACACACACCTTATTTCTGTTGATATATTAGCACCACTTGTCAACTATGGGATCAATTGATTGGAAAAAAACCCATCAAAAGACCAAGTGATGTAGAAGCATGTTCATATCTATGATTAAATACACAAAAACACAAACATACCCAGATACAACAACACATACTCACAGATATTGATCAAAGTACATACAGAGTAAGGGTGGTAGAGGTAACTCAGTTATATCTCTGATCTCATTGATTCATTCCATTACTAGAGCTTTTGCTATTTTTCTTTGATTTTTTTTTTGATTTTTGTTTTTAATTTTACTGAAGGCCCAAACTCCACCATCAGTTCTGATACCATCCAAAGCATCCAGTGGTATGACAGGAAGCTGGCAGAGCTCCAACGAGCCATGCCAACAGTTGGCCACACATCCAGCCTGTTAAATGGTCGATTTTTCTCTTTATTTGTTCATTGATTCACTTATGTATTTTTTCTGTATTTATATACATTTGCCTATTATATATATATATATATATGTTGTTATCATTGTGTATTATGCATTTATATGTTTATTAATTCATATATTTCTTTATGTAACATTCTACAAAGAATTATGGATTTATTTAGATGCTAATCTCCCGTTGCCTGAGTCTGTGACCCACTTCCCATTCCTAGCTGGAACCATTAAAAAAAAAAGCAACAGAACAAAAAAAAAATTATACCCCAGCATCCCAACTGACTATTTCCTCTTACTTCCTAATCAGCTAACATCACAATCCTCATGTTTATGTACCAACCAGGGTGCTATTTACACAAAATCATTCAATTTGAGTTGCTCAAAGCTAAACTGAAACTATTGTAATTTCCTGTAAGAACCTTTTGTGAAGTTATGTTTCCAAACACCTAATTTAATGACAAAATTAATTATTTTACTAAATATCTTTAAATTCTTAATAATTGTGTAAGAATTACTTGAAAGCCATAAGATGTTTATTTGGTTTGTGCAAGAGTTTTGATTTGAACTTGTGTGTTAAAACATACTCCATTGTACCTTGGGAGGGTCATTATGCAAATAATACATGTACTGCTTCTGTTTCACTTCTTTATTATTTGTTTAATAGTTAACTATTTAGCCAATTAACTAACTTAACTGATTAATTGTTCAGTCAATCAATCAGCTAGATGTGTCAAAGTCCTTTTGTTGTCATTAATGATTCATCAGTGACATGCCCTCTCATTCCAGCTCTGGGAAGATGGCACCCCCCCCCCCACCACCACCGAGGTACAAGTCATAGCCTGTGTATTACATTAGAAAAATGTCCAAAAAGGATTAAATGTTACTCTGCATTTAGAAATCTTAGTAACCAGCACAGCACTCAATATGTGAATTAAGGTCAAGGACAGCAACTAGTAGCAGAAATTTGCTCTTAGTAGACTTGGTCCAGAGGCTTTGAGGTTTCCTGACCAACCTGAAGTCTCCATTCTGTAACCTAAAGATATATTTTGTGCTTTCATATAATATTTTTGGCTCTATCTCTCCAGGATACACAATGTCCTTCAAATTAAGTATTTGTCGAGTGAGATTCTTTGAAACTGCCCATGCAATAAATTAAAAAACGCTTTCCATGCTGGCATGGGTTGGACGGTTTGACTGAAGTTTGGGAAGCCAGCAGCTGCACCAGGCTCCAATATCATCTGACAATGTTTCTACAGCTGGATGCCCTTCCTAATGCCAACCACTCCGAGAGTGTAATGGGTGCTTTTTACGCCAGGTAGGCCTGGCATTGATCACATTCGGATAGTGCATTTTACATGCCACCAGCATGGGAGCCAGTCAGGGGGCACTGGCATCGGCCACATTCGGATGATGCTTTTTATGTGCCACCAGCACAGGAGCCAGTCAGGCGGCCCTGGCATCGGCCATGTTCAAATAGTGTTTTTTATGTGCCACCAGCATAGGAGCCAGTCAGGGGGCACTGGCATTGACCACATTTGGATGATGCATTTTACCCGAAGGTATATGAAGGAGGATAAAATATTTAATGGTATTGCATTCATCTTTATGTTCTGAGTCCAAATTCTGTTGCAGGCACTGGGGTTGATGTGACTGACTAGCTCCGTTTCCCTAAAATTTCAGACCTTGTACCTATAGTAGAAAAGGTCATATACATATATATATATATATATATATATAAGGGTGTTCAAAAAGTCTCTCCACAGTAAGTATTTAATGGTTTCTGAGCAATTCTTGTACACTGGTCATTTACTTGCTCCCCAGAAAAAAAAGTCTGGGGATGTTAAATCAGGTGATCTTGGTGGCCAAAGTCCCTTTGAAATAATGTGTTGACAGAGAACCTCTTGAAATAGCGCCATGGTGATGTGCAGGATAAAAAAAATTCACTGCAGAAAGACTTTTTGAACACTGTATATATATATATATATATATATATTGCAATAAAGAATCCTACAGAGTTCAACTTTACTGTCGATCCTTTCAGGCTGTTAAAATAAAGAGCCACTCAAGTACTAGGGTCAATAGTGGTGATTAACCCCATCCCAACCAAACTTGCTGGCCTTGTGCTAAATTTTGAAACAAATGTTATTGTTACTATTATTATTAAGCTATAAACTGGCAAAGTTATTGCCACACCAGACAATATACTTGGTGGAATTTCTTCCAACTCTTTCCATTCACAGACAATGATTAATTGGGAATGCTTGATCATTATCAGTAAAGAGATCAAACACAGATATTTAGAGGTGGGGTTAGGTATCTTATTTTTGAATCCACCACTTCTGAAGCTTTCTTGTGGTAGAGGACTGCATTACTAAAGTCCCTTTTAAAGGTAGGTTAGAGATTCTTCTATTGATATTATTAATTAGGTTTTAAGATTCAGTGGATGCAAAGCACAAATCCATATAAATATACCGATTCATTCTTTAATACATTAGTTCATTAGGTTTGCTATTAGGGTTGTATTTATATGTTGTTGAACGTATCATCTAAGAAGTTTATGATACACAAGTTTGTGATAATAGTTCTTTTAGTTATTTTTAGGGCAAAATTATTGAATTTGGTAATATGGTTTTTCTTTCTAAATGTATCTCCTTTGGTAGGCTGGGATACAGCCAATCCATATTCTCTGAATGGTCATATAACTATTGCAGCAAATTTCTTATTGATTGCAGTAGGATACAAATCAACAGTATCGCATATCTTTACATTGCCAAATGATCATACACAAACTTCAAACGAACATGAGGACTCTGATACTTTAAGTAAGCAAAAATTTTAAGTATAACTAACAAGAGTGTTATACTCAAAAACCTTAGTAAATCTGCAGAGTATTGAATGAGAGATCAGAAATTTTCACCAAATGTCATTACTTCAACAATTACCTGCTGAAATACTGGAAGATTACACAACCATGTAATTGAATGGATCAATACTTAACTATTTACTAGGCAGATTCACATTCTCTTTGTTTCCTTTCCTCATGTTCAATAGGCACTTCTGATATTACTATACTTTATAACAATATACTTCTTAATTTTTACTCTTCAACTTCCCACATTCATTCTCTTTTAAATTTCCACTTTTCTTTAGATATATTATCCAAGTCCCACATTTTCTAACTACCCAAGCAATACTTAAATGTAATGAGTTATATCCCCTATAAATTTTCAATCCAGAATGCAACACTGGAAACTTTGCTTAATAAGAGACCTTATGTATATTGAACATTTTAAGAACAGGTATTACTTTTCATCTGATGATCGTTTAGCATAATCTGAACATAAAACTTTGAATTTGAATTTTGTATTATCTATAATAGACTGTATCATTACATATCTATTTATGAATTTATGCATTTATGTATACACATGTATGAACTTGTGTGTAAGTATGCATACAACCATGAATATTGGCATAAGATATCAGCACTAGCTGATAAATTGGTGTTATATGAACAAAATTTCTAAAGATAATTGTGCTGTGCTATTAACTATTGTACATATTTTAATTATTATTGCATATACTATAATTATTATCATAAAATATATTTTAGATGTTATCTTATTACTTTTCAATATTATAATCATTACGGTATTATATTGTAATTACTGCTATATAATGTTATAGTTATAATTATAACACAGTATAATGATATACAATAATTATAACATATGATCATATATAACATTATGATTATTGTTGGATATATTCTAAATAGTTTTGTACAATATGTTACAGTTATTGGCATAATGTTATGATTGTTATTGCTGCAGATGTTCCAGTTATTGCTGTATATTATAATTATAGTTGTATAATCTGCTATAATTAATCAACCTATGCAAGGTGATACAACATCATGCATTTGCCTTAAATGGCATCATCTCACAAATTTTGCTTAACTTCTCACTTGCATTGTTCGAAAGTCTTCTTTAAAAAACTCATTTATATTGTAACATATGTAATAGTTATTTCTATAAATTATACTATAATTACTAAGGTATATTATGCCATAATTATTGCAGCGTAATTTGTTAACATTGCTGAAACATGAGGTGGGTTGGCAGACAGCAAGTCTGCTATAGTTTAATTCATACAATGTCAATAAATTGAACTGAACAAAATGAAACTGAGCCAGACAAAACAATACAAGTAACAATACGGGAGAGGAAAAAAATTATCACATACACACAAGCATGCACACACAGTCACACACTAACGCAAAGAAGCAAAAACACACACACACACATATATACATACATATATATACATATATATACATACATATATACTTACATATACATACATACATATATACTTACATATACATACATATATATATATGCATACATACATATATACATACATATATACATACATACATACATACATACGTATATACATACATACATACATACATACATGTATATATATATATATATTTATTTATGAAACATGTGGAAAGTTGAAACGTGCTTTTTATGACAATACACCTGAGATCATCCATACTGAAGTGCTTGTATTTAAATTAAAAATCTCAAGTAATCAATTATGCATATGACATACATCAATATATAAAGTTACAGATATAAATAATGCAAATATACAATGAAATTACACATCCACACACACACACACACACCATGATATCCCGTTACAAATATTTTATTACTCTCATCCTCCAACAATGTCTTGATTACATTGAAAGTTAATTGAAACACACAGGCAACCTGCTCATTACACACACACACACACACACACACACATCCATGCATACATACATATAATTAGAAAAAGTTTACAAATAAAACACCACACCACCAACAAAAGAAAACTAACAACCATCATCTAATGAGACAAAAAGGAAAACAAAATATCCAAACAAGACCACCCACCCTAACCACACACACACATATATAAAAGATGCAAATGAGCTGAATTTGATGCAGACGAAAATAAACAGAAATGATAAAAATAACAATATTTACCATGAGAACATTTATTTTAGTGGGTGTGTAGGGGACAAATTTTTTCTTTTTTTTTTTAGTCTTGCTTTACTGCAGAATGAGACAACTGGGCGCAGCTTTTTGGATGCTCTTGGTTCAGAATGGCTGTCTGGGCATACAGCTTAGTTTGGTAACAGACCTTTTGGAGACTGCAGGCAAACACATGCGTGCATATGCATATGTACAGAATATATACATACAGAAGGATGTTATACATACAAGCATAACTAGATGCTTACACATATGAAGAGAGAGAGATTACAATTTATTTATTGGACACAGGTGATGTAAGCACTTTTCCTCTCCTCATGTACATAAAGAGAAATATGCTCACACACATAAACAGAGGGAGAGAAGAGGCAGAGAGGGAGAGAAGGGACAGAGAGGGAGAGAAGGGACAGAGAGGGAGAGAAGGGACAGAGAGGGAGAGAGGAGGGAGAGAAGCGGGAAAGGAAAAGAGGAGGGAGAGAGGAGGGAGAGAAGAGGGAAGAGAAGAGAGAAGGAGAGAAAAGGAAGGAGAAGGAGATAAAAGGGAAAGGAAGAGAGAAGAGAGAAGGAAGAGGGGGAGAAAAGGAAGGAGAGGGAGAGAAGAGAAAGGGGAGATAGGAGGGCGAGGGAGAGGAGAGGGAGAGGAGAGAAGAAGGAGACAGAGGGAGAGAGAAAGTGAAAGAGACAGAGAGAGAGAGAGAGAGAACAAGGAAGGAGAGAGAAAGTGAGTGACAGAGAAAGCAAGAGAGGAGAGGGAAAGTGAGAGAGACAGAGTGAAAGAACAAGAGGGGAGAGAAAAAGTGAGAGAGACAGAAAGACAGAGCAAGAGAAGTGAGAGAGAGAGAGAGAGGAGAGAGAGAGAGAGAGAGAGAACAAGGAAGGAGAGAGAAAGTGAAAGAGACAGAGAGAGAGAGAGAGAACAAGGAAGGAGAGAGATAGAGAAAGCAAGGGAGAAGAGAGAAGGAAGAGGGGGAGAAAAGGAAGGAGAGGGAGAGAAGAGGCAGAGAGGGAGAGAAGGGACAGAGAGGAGAGAGGAGGGAGAGAGAAAGTGAGAGACACAAAGAGCAAGGGAGAAGAAAGTGAGACAGAGAGAGCAAGGAAGGAGAGAGATAGAGAAAGCAAGGGAGAAGAAAGTGAGACAGAGAGCAAGGGAGGAGAGAGAGAAAGTGAAAGAGACAGAGAGAGAGAGAGAACAAGGAAAGAGAGAGAACATGAGAGAGATAGAGAAAGCAAGGGAGAAGAGAGAAGGAAGAGGGGAGAAAAGGAAGGAGAGGGAGAGAAGAGAAAGGGGAGATAGAAGGGCGAGGGAGAGGGAGGGGGAGAGGGGAGGGAGAGGGAGAGAAGAAGGAGATAGAGGGAGAGAGGGAGGGAGAGAGAAAGTGAGAGACACAAAGAGCAAGGGAGAAGAAAGTGAGACAGAGAGCAAGGGAGGAGAGAGAAAGTGAAAGAGACAGAGAGAGAGAGAACAAGGAAGGAGAGAGATAGAGAAAGCAAGGGAGAAGAGAGAAAGTGAGTGACAGAGAAAGCAAGAGAGGAGAGGGAAAGTGAGAGAGACAGAGTGAAAGAACAAGAGGGGAGAGAAAAAGTGAGAGAGACAGAAAGACAGAGCAAGAGAAGTGAGAGAGAGAGAGAGAGAGAGAGAGAGAGAGGGAACAACATAGCAATTTATTAATAGAACACAGTTGACAAACACTTAGCCTCTCATCAAATGCACAAAGAGAAAAATGGTCACACATATAAATAAAGGGAGAGAGAGAGATAAAGAGAGGGAGAGAGAGAAAATCAGAAACAATAAAACAGGAGAAACTTTAAAAGGAGAAATGTCAAAATAGTCAGCATTGACTCAATGATGCCGAATAAGCAGTGCCAAGACGACTGCCAGAACGTGAACCTTACCGTGCCCAACTCAATAGGCATTGTGATGTGATGGAGTGCAGGAGTGTGAATATATTAGACTTACTGGACTCTTATAATCTTTTACTTATTCCATATCAGAAGTTGGAATCTTTCTTTAACCGCTGGATCATTCTGTAGGGTGCAGACAGGACACTACTATAGAAAGAGAAGGAAAGAGAGAGAAGAGAGAGAGAGGGTAAAGATCAGTGAGGCTTGAACAGTACCAGACAAAGAGAGGTTTTCTGGTTAGTAAGTGTGTATGTACATTATGTACACACATATATATGTATAAATAAATAAAATATATATATATATATATATATATATATATATATATATTTATTTATTTATACATATATATATATATATATATATATATATATATATATAATATAAATTAGAGAAAAACCACTATTATGCAATTCAAACAATGATAGACATAAACCAAATCATAAATAAAAAAATAAAATATAAATTTTTTAAAACCATAAATTGCATAATAGTGGTTTTTCTCTAATTTATATATTTTATATTTATATTATGAAATTTGATTTAATACTAAACTGAATTTTTCCCTGTAAGTTTGGAGTTATACTCCCTAATATTATTAATATTATCATATATATATATACCTATTATATACGTTTTTATTATTTTTTGCAATTTACTTAATCATTGACATTTTATTGTTATTTTAATTCTAATATTTCTATTATATGTAATTTTCTAAATGGTGTAATTTAATTGTTCATTTTGAATTGATAAAAGGTGTTTTTTTTTCTAATTTTATATATATATATATGTGTGTGTGTGTGTGTGTGTGTGTGTATGTGTGTGTGTGTGTGTGTGTGTGTGTGTGTGTGTGTGTGTGTGTGTATACACACAGGGTGGCCAACAAAGTAGGTTTACAGTTATCATGTAAGCAATTTAAATTTGTTTTAAAACATTTTATTACATTTAAATTTCTATCTTACAATTAACTAAATTAGCATAGAATAATAGTTTCATATTTTTTCATAATTAAGATCTAAACTGTTAATATATGAATGCAAAAGAGATAGTTGAATACCTGTAAACCTACTTTTGGGCCACCCTATGTATATATATGTATATATATATATATATATATATATATTATATATATATATTGATAAAACGGTAAGATAACAAAAGAAAGAGACCTCAATATTATGTAAATAGAGGAAATCTGAAACTCAGAGTTTTATCTTGACTACCGAGTAATGTAACATATTGTATAGATATTATATATATATATATCATATACAGAGGAGAACCTTGGTTTACAAATTTAATCGATTCTTCAGGGCCAGTCATCATCCAAGGTGCTTGTAAATGGAAACTATTTCTCCTTTAGAAAATTCAAGAGAAGGGACAGTGAATTTGAGCAGGGATGAGCAATGACTGAAAGCTAGGCAACAACTGATGCTTTTGTGCTGACACTCCCAGCTTCTCACCAACCATTGTTGCCAGCTTATGTGTTTGTTACTCAAGACACAGTCCATCACATGGGACATTTTGTGTTCGAAAAATTGTTTATAAACTGATTTGTTTGTGATGAGAGGCATTCATAAACTGGAGTTCTACTGTGTGCGTGTATGATATATATATATATAATATATATATATATACACACATATATGTGTGTGTGTGTGTGCTGTATTTGATGACACAAAAGATACACAGGCTCATTAGATGTACTCCAATTTCAGCAGAGGAAAAATGTTTTAGTGCACTGAAGCATGTAATATAGGCTCAATTTTGCATATAAGACTTCGGGAGATTCTTTAAGGCGTTTTGGTGGGAAACAATTGTATCTCATGCCATCAAATATGGTGTGTGTGTGAGTGTGTGTGTGTGTGTATATATATATATATATATATATGATTTTTTGTAGTGTTATATTGTTACAACTATTTTATAACTGTTAAAGTGATTCCTTTTTATAATGTAACTTGCATGGAGTTAATTTATTTAACTATTTTAGAGTCATCCAGTTTTATATAATTGTTTTCTAAACAATTTAAAATGCTTGTAGAGTTATCTACTCTTGAATAACTAACTATTATAACATTACAACACTTGTAGAATTATCCAGTTTGTATAATTGTTTTCTGACTCTATATAACTGTTTTCAGATAACTGTTTTCTAACTCAGATATAGTGATTTATATAGCCAGTTTACAACACTTGTAGTGCTATGCAATTTTATATAACTGCTTTCTAATGCTTTTATAAAACTAGATGATTCTAGCGTTACTATTTATTCTCTAATATCTACATAGCACTTTCTAGTTTACGAAATTGCTAAAGAGGATACTGGTTTTGTCTAGTAAATGCAATCATTTGCTGGTGAACTGAATTCCAATATTCTCTTTATTTTCTTTTTCCTATCTGAAAAGGAGAACTTTTTCTCAAAACATTACAGGATCATTAAACAATCTATGTAGGGTAATACAATATCCTTCTTTGCTTTGTTTTCATTCATTGACTTCACCTTATCTATTACGCTTAACCCACCTGCATTGTTCGAAGATTTTCATATTCATTTGTTTTATTTGCACATATGACCATACTTCAAGCAAATTACAATACTCGTTTATGAATAAATTTAGTCCAGGTCACTATCTCTACTTGCAGAATTAATGGGCTGTATTGGAAAATTTCTTTCTTTCTTCTTATTTATTTATGTTGTTAAATTTGAATCTATTCCCAGACTACCTAAATGTCATCTGCAGTATATATTTATATATTATATATATATATATATTATTTTACAATGTGACCTGAGTAGCAGAAGCTAACTACCTCTATAACATAACTTAGAAACAGTTATCATGCAAAATTCTTCACAAAGTTTTACATGGTTATCTAGCATACATAATTGTTGAGCTATCCACTTTTGTGCCTTTTGTATAACTGCTTGCTAACTCTAGCACAACTATCTAGTTTTCTAGAACTGGTTTTAATTCCTTCATTCTTTTAAATAACAGTTTTCGAATTTATGCAAAGTTATTCAATTTTGTAAAACTGGTTTTATTACAAATTTTTTGGGTTTTATAATTCTAGTAAACTTATCCAATTGAATGGAAATATTCTGAAAACATTTGAAGAAGAATCCGGTTTTTAAACTCAGTACTTAAGTTTTTGATAAAGAGAAGGGAACATTTGATGACCATCAACTAAAAGTGACCTCTGGTAAAAAAGTTGAAAAAACACACATAAATTCATTACTTTAATTAATGCTTTATCAACGTAATTTCAGTAAATATTTCCCTACAATAAAATAAATGAATATATAAATAAACAAATAAGCAATTTGCTGAAAACCAAACAACAAAAGAGAGATTGTAGAACCTGTCTTAATAAAAAAAAAAAAAATAATCATTTGAAGTGTGTTTAATTAATCTTATAATCATTATGAAGAGTTCTCAGTGAGTAAAAGTGAAAGTTGTTGGCATTTCTCAGAGGTCACTTCTGGTTTTGAGAGAAAACAGGTGCAAAGAAAGAAAGAAAGAAAGAAAAGAGAAAGAGAGAGAGAGAAAGAGGAGAGAAAGGATAGATTATGAGAGTGAGAGAGAAATAGATTGAAGGAAAAGAGAGTAAGTGAATGTGAGAGAAGGAAAGTAAGAAAGATAGAGTGAAGAAACAAGCAAAAAAAGAAAAATGAAATTTAATGTATATTTAAAGAATCAAAACATGACAATGCTGCAAGAGGCCCATGGAAAGGAGATAAGAATGTTCTGTAAAAGAAGAGCAATTCAAACACACACAAGACAGCCCCTCCCCTCCATTGCCTCCTGAATGTAACATGGCTAAAAGAGGTGAACAACATTAACATAAAACAAATAACAGAGATGAATCACTTTCCAGTGAAATAAATATAGAGAAAAATACAAATTGATATCAGCAAAATGAGATGAATTTGGTCAATAGTGATGATGGTGGTGGGGGTGGTAGCTGTGGTGGTGATGGGAAGAGTGAGAAGAAGTTTTCTAATGTAGAAGGCAATGTGTGTTGATGTATTAGGTGCAGAACTGTGCTAAGAAGTTTGCATCCCAACCACGTGGCTCTGGGTTCAACTCCACTGCAAGGCACATTGGGCAAGTGTCTTCTACTATAGCCCCAGGCTGACTAAAACCTTGTAAGAGGTTTTTGTAGATGGAAACTAAAAGAAGCCTGTCAAGTGTGTGTGTGTTTGTGTTTGTGTGTTGTGTGTGTGTGTGTTTGTGTGAAAGTGTTTGTGTGTGTTTGTGTTCTGTTGTCTTGAATTCACGTGATGGATGTAAATGAGTGCCACCGTCATACAAGCAGTGTTGTTCATTTCCAATATTCTTCAAGAACGTGTCTGGCCATGGGAGAAATATTACTTTGTTTGGAAACAAGTTAGGGTTGGCAACAGAAAGGGCATCCAGCCACAGACAATCTACCTCAAATAAACCCTGTGCAAACCCATGCAAGCATGGAAAAGTAGATGTAAACAATGATGATGAATGACAACAATGACTCTGTGTGTGTGTGTGTGTGTGTGTGTGTGCATTTGCATACATATATACTGTGACTGGTTGAACATTCGTCAGTAAACAGAACTAAATATTAATAAAAGAGTTAAATGACATAGTTTTATGGTACTTAAGAAATACAAGTGTTACATAAGCTTCATTGCAATTCCACAGTTTAAACTCTCAGAGAGGACAAGAATTTTCTAGTTGTAGCTGTAATCCATGTCGGCGAGTGTCTTCAGTTTCCAAGTATGGTGCACCAGCATAGCAACAGTCTGATTGTTTAACATGCTGGAAGGATCTGTTATGGCTAAAAAATTTTTTATTTGAAATGTGTCCATTAAACTTAACATGCATGTATGAAGTTACTGCCACTATAAGATGAAGGCCATATATCAACAGAGCCAAGAAACAGCAATTTTTAACAGCAGTCAAAACACACAGGCAAATTTAAAAAAAAAAACAACTCTCAAATACTTAAATGTTAGTGCAAATTTCTGTGAGAGGTGTCTACCTTTTGACAAGTGCCTGCTCAGCCAGTAGAAAATTCCATCCAAACCAGGCTAGCATTTAGTTCGATTTTTACTCAATATCTTTTATACATTCCACTTATACAGACACTTACATTACACATGTATATTTTATAAGCATGGTATTACATATAAAGCATATTTGACACTTCAACAATTTTTCAGACAGGCCATCACAAATTCTCCATCATATAAATTTATATTTCCTACAAAACCGATACACATAAAATTGGTTCTTCAACAGGAGTGATTTTAAAGCCAGATAGCTCTTCACATTAGACAACCTTTCGCATATTTCTGATAATACTTTGTTACAAAAATATACATTTGGTCAAAAGGGCATAATCTGAGTAACAAAAAAAAAAAAAAGGTATGGGCCTTCCACCAAAATCATTGGGTAACATATATTCTTATGTGAATAACTATTTTGATTTTGTCTGAAGATGAAAAGTGTTCTTCTCTCTGAGAGCTTAAACTCTAGGCTCAGCATGAAACTTAAGTAACAATTGCTTTCAAGTACTGTATAAAGATTAGATCGATAGACAAGTAGACAGACAGAAATATATATATATATATATATATATATATATATATATATATATATATATATTATATATATATATATATATATATATATATATATATATATATATACACACAGGCATTTATTTACATACATAAATGTGTATATATGTGTGAGTAAATGTAGATTACACACAACACACACACATCCATGCTTGCATGGATGTGTGTGTGTTGTGTGTAATCTACATTTACAAATATAAACATGTATATACATAACATAACTACAAAAAGAGAAAGTTAGAGATGGAAGGGAAGAATTACAATGGAACTGAGTCAGTGGCCAGGCAGTACTTGTGCAAACAGAAATTTTGACAGCTCAAGAAATAAATTAAAAGTGAATTTAGCAGTTTTTCCGTGTATTTCAGATGGTAAACAGGGCTCCTCTATTCATTTTTGACAGTTGAACTTGAAAATTTCTACATTCTTATGATAACAAATATACATACATATGTGTGTGTGTGTGAATTTATTATTCTTATTCAAGAGTATTATTGATAGTAACTTAGCTGGCCGAAACTTCAAAGCCACTGTCAACAAGATTCTTGTTTAAGAACAATAAATTTGTACTCTACAAAAGTATAGAGTAACTCATCGGATTAATGTAAAATTAGTTTTTATCATAACTGAACATAAAAACAAACAATAAAGTGTATATGCGTGTGTGTATCAACATTATCAATTTAATGTCCATTTTTCCAATGCTTGCATAGGTTGGATGGAGTTTATTAGGAGAGATTTTTCTATAACCAGATGTCCTTCCTGTGACCAGCCCTCACCTGTTACCATCCATACATATATATATATACATGTATAAAGCAAAAAAGCAGTGGCTGATGTACACAACTGAATGAAACAAAATACAGGTGGAAAGAAGAGAAAGGAGAGAGAGAGAGTATTAAGAGAAGAAGAGTAAGACATGGTGATAGATAGATAAGTGCAGTGAAAGATATTGTCAACATAACTATTGTTATTTGCAACAGAAGAATGGACAGTGGTGGTGGTGGTGGTGGGCACGGAATAAGGAAAACATCAAGCAAAATTATTTGCAGTATCTTATGATGAACCTTTTGTTCCAAGTTCAATCCCATCAAAGTTGACTTGGCTTTTCATTGTTCTGAGTGCCAGTTAAATACTATTGACAGCCATGTAAACAAAGTGCTAATATCTTAACTATCATCATCATCATCATCATCATTATTATTATTATTAATATCAAGGCAGAATCATTGGTGTGCCGGTGAAAATGCTCAGTAGCATTTCTTCAGACTCTTTACATTCTGAGTTCAAATCCCATTGAGGTCTACTTCGCCTTTTATTCTTTTAGGATCCATAAAATAAGTACCAGTTAAGCTTTGCGGTTGATGTAATTGACTTTGCCCTCCCCTCAAAGTATCTAGCCTTAAAATTTAAAACTATAATAATAATAATAATAATAATAATAATAATTATAATTATTTCTACTATAGGCACAAGGCCTGAAATTTTGGTGTAGGAGACTAGTCAAAATTTCAGGTCTTGTGCCTATAATAGAAAGGATTATTATTATTATTATTATTATTATTATTATCATTAGTTTAGGTGGAAATAGTTAAATTATAAGGAAAGCAAAATAAGGAACAGGAAGTAGATGATATGGAAAAGATTTGAAGAAATTAATAAGTGGATCAATGAGGTCATACCGTAGAAGGAAAGAATGTATTCAAAGATCGGGGTATGTATACGAACAAAAGCAAGATGTTCATAAAAAAAAAAGACCTATGGTAGTTTGGTTTAATCAATTTAGTTAGCATAAGATACAGGCATGGTTGTATTGTCAATAAGTTTACTTCATAATGATATGGCTTTGGGTTCAGCTCCACTGCATAACACTGGGCAAATATCTTCTACAGACTCAGGTCAAACAATGCATTGTGAGTGATTTTGGCTGAGGATAGCTAAAATTATTGTGTGTGTGTGTGTGTTTATGTTTCTTCTCCCATTGCTAGACAATCTGTGCTGGTTTGTTTACATCCCTGTAAGTTATCAGTTTGGCAAAAGAACCTGACAATATAAGTACTTAAAAATAAGTAGTGGAGTCAATTTTTTTGGTTTAAAAAAAAAGAAAGAAACCTAAGTGGTGCTGCAACATGGCCATGGTCCATTGACTGAAACAAGTAAAACAATCCTCCAGTTCAGCATCGATCTAATGTCCACTTTCCCATGCTTGTGGAAGACTATATAGTTTGAGGCACATTTTCTACAACTGGGTGCTCTCTCAGTCACTAACACTCGTTTCCAAAGGAGGTGATATATTTTTATAACTGGACATGTTTCCATGGAAGATTATAAATTAATGAAAACCACTTGTATGATGGTGACATTTGTTTACAACTACCATGTGGAATCAAGACGAGGTGATACAAATATTCATGCACAAATACACACACACACATATACATATATATCATCATCATTGAGTTAATGCCCACTTTTCCATGCTTGCATGGATTGGCTGGAGTTTACTGAAGCAGACTTTTTTGACCAGATGCTCTTCCTGTGGCCTACCCTCACCTATTCTCAGCAAGGTAATATTTTTCACACACACAGGGACACTAACACACAATCGGTATTCAAATTTGTGAGAGCTGTGTTAAATAATATAAAAAACGCGCCCTTTTATAGCCTGGCCAGGCTCATGGGCTCGGTTTCTCAGTTTCAATGGCATATGTGTTCCCCAGCTGAACGGGACACCAGTCCATCACAGCGTTACTCATTTTTACCAACTGAGTGGCCTGGAGCAACATGATATGAAGTGTTTTGCTCAAGAACACGTGTTGCCCAGTCCAGGAATCGAAACCACAATCTTATGATCATGATGCTGACACCCTAACCACTAAGCCACGCACATCAATGATAGCTGTGTTCGTAGAACTTTATTCAAAGTAGTCATAAAAGATTACATCATACTATGCAACTCCACTATCATACATCGAATAAAGTTCTACCAAAACAGTCGTTACAATTCTAAATGCCATTTACATGTCGCTATTTGATACTTATGCCACACCAAGAATCCACCAATAGGTTAGATAATTGGTAACTAATTGGATTTGGAAGTTACATAACTACAGTATCCTGTCAGCATTTGATGCCTACAATGTTGTATTATTTGATTGTCAGCTCTATGTGATTATACAAAGCCAATTTCTGGCATCTTATATGTTGATGTGCCTTGATTCTTAATGAATCCTTATATCTGAAATATATATGCGTTAGGAAGGGCATCCAGCTGTAGAAACTCTGCCAGATCAGATTTGAGCATGGTGCAGCCATCTGGTTCACCAGTCCTCAGTCAAATCATCCAACCCATGCTAACATGGAAAGCGGATGTTAAACGATGATGATGATGATGATGATGATATATATATATATATATATATATATATATATATATACACACACAACAGGCTTCTTTAAGTTTGCATCTACCAAATCCATTCACAAGGCTTTGGTCAGTCTAGGGATACCTAGAAGAAACTAGTCCAAGGTGCCATGCAGTGGGATTGAATACAAAACCACTTGGTTGTAAAGTAAACTTCTGTGTCAACTTCTTAGCCATACAACCATAAAAGAATTCGCTATGTAGAGTAATAAAAAGTAAAAGATTGAAATTCATTCAAGAAATTCTTTAAATAATTTCTTCTGAACTGTGGATAGTTGATTTAGTGTTTAAGAAATAGAAGTGGAATAACTAATCCCCGTAGAGATATTTTTAAGAGATATTTAATGGGAAATGAACATGATTAAATGAATGCCATAAATTATTTAGTGTTTAGGTGAAAAACTAGAAGTGGTGAGGCTTAGTAGATGTCAAAAATGGGACAGAGAGAGAATGTAGGTTAGTTGCATCGTTAATGAATGGATTATGAGGAATGAAGTAAATAAATACATAAATGAATAAATATCTGATCTGATATCTATTTTTGTCTTACTTATGCTGGTGATTGATTGATTTTGTGAAATTGAGCACCTTAATTAATAATGACTGTGTAATAGACGAATCATGTTCTTTAATGTCAAAGTGTAAAAATAAAATTTGGAGCATCATCATTGTCATCATAATCATTGTGGCTGTCATCATCATCACTGTAAATATCATTGTTTTAACGTCCATTTTTCCATGCTTGCATGGGTCAGACAGAATTTATTGAAGCAGGTTTTCTATGGCCAAGATGCCTTTCCTGTGGTTAACCTTCACTTAGTTCTAAGTAAGATAATATTTCTTCATGACCAGACATGTTTTAATGGAATACTGGAAACAAAGCACACCACTTGCATGATGGTGGCACTTGCTCACAACCATCATTTAATGTCAAGGTAAGGAGACAACAACATACACACACACAGAATTGACATCATAAGAATTCTGAAACTTTTCAACCGCAAATTCAACTATTAAAAACAATTTATTTCATGTTCTTTCAAAGTTTCTAAATCTCTATTACATGAACAATATAAAGCCCTCATTGGTAAGAATAAAATTTTTAAGCAGGAAAGTGGAACTGGAAGGACTGTTTTGATCCAATGGTAGAATATACCTGTCATGTTTACAGAAGATGTGGATTTGAGTTCCATGGCAACCTTTGACTTTTTTTATCCAAAAGGGTATTTTTAACCCAATATTTACATGCTATTATTTGTAGTATTTCTACTTTAAGCTCAAGCATAAAAAATCATCATCATTATCGTTTAACGTCCGCTTTCCATGCTAGCATGGGTTGGACGATTTTGACTGAGGGCTGGTGAACCAGATGGCTGCACCAGGCTCCAATCTTGATCTGGCAGAGTTTCTACAGCTGGATGCCTTTCCTAACACCAACCACTCCGAGAGTGTAGTGGGTGCTTTTTATGTGCCACCAGCACGGGGGCCAATGTAGTTGGAAAGAAAACTTCTTCACTTCACAGCCACAGCCACATCTATTCTGTGTTTATTTGGGATTATTTTAAAGTATCCCATTACTTAAATTTTGGATGTCCTTACATGAAAGTAAGACTGTAAGAAAGTAAAACTCCTTGTTTTTAGGAATAATTTTATATAATAAATTTTTACTATTTACACCTATGTCAGGGAAATAAAAATGTACAGACCTATATAAAATGCTGTCTTGTAGCTATATTCCTCTTTATATGGGAAAAAGGTCAATAACCGGATAAGAATAAATTGAATTTAAATATGAATGTATGAAGAAGAATTGAAGAAACCATTAACTTCAGCTAATGGGTGGGTAATATGAGCTATTTTTAGAACCAACAAAAGCTGGAAAAATACTATTCTCTAACTGAAGGGAAATAGTGATAAAATATGATTAACAGAAATTTTGTAGGCCGATGAATTGTCAAGATATGAAAGAAATGGATGGTAAAAGGATGCACAATACAGCTAACTAAATTTAATTATACAATTTTGGGTTCATAAGAAAATAGAATGCAGTACATAGAATATGTTTATTTTTAATAAACACAAAGATACAGGGGAGGGGGGGCTCCAGAGGTTAAAATTTTGTGTCAATGTAATTATCAAACCTGTTAAGTGTATTGGCATGAAAATCCAAGTCCTTCAGTGACAGTATCTTCCTTAGCAAATATATACATGTTTATATGTAAGGTGGATGAGTGAGAAAGAGAGAGAATACAAGTAGAAGCATTTGTTTTTGCCTGCCACCAGCTTTTGTGATGGTTTTTTTTCACAAATTTATGGAACCATATTTTTACAGAATAAGTTTTCTCCATTCTATGCTTTATTTCTTTGGTCTTAGGCTGCAGGCAAAATGTTGATTTGGTTCATTGCATTCCTCTGGGAATTGCCTTCAGGAGAGAATATTCAAGGTAACCATCATCATCGCTTTGTGAAACAAATAATCCTTTGTACTGAAGGAACAAGGCCTGAAATTTTTTTTTGGGGGGGATAAATCGATTACATCAACCCCAGTGTTATCAACCTTGAAAGGATGAAAGGCTAAGATGACTTCAGCGGAATCTGAACTCAGAATGTAACGACAGCTGAAATACTAAACATTTTACCTGGCACGCTAATGATTCTGCCAGCTCACCACCTCAATTTTTATGAAACGAATAATGAATGATGCTAAATGATGAATGAAATTTGTTTTCTCTCTGCATGATTTTGACTGGTCCATTTGTCATACTTTTTAGTAAGGAGAAATAAATTTATTCCTTGTTCGGTTGTCACAATAATTGAATTTAAGCTCATATTTAGTCTATTCTGTTTTTCTTTTCCAAATTAATAATACACACAGAAAAATTTGGTTTGCTTGTATATTTAGAGGTCATTAGAACTAGGGTGCTCAAAATAAAAAAAACAAATTGTCAAAATAACATGAATTCTTTTCACACACAGACTTCTTGTTTGCATTATGAAGGAACACATCAAGTTTGAAAATATTGGTTATATACCAGGCACCTTAATATACACTTTACAAACATATAGATATACATCAGCAGATCAGATAACTGCACCATTCCCCAATGTCAACTTTGTGCACACACACACATGAAGGGAGAGGAGATGATGTTAGCAGTGTGATATTAGGAGAGGTAAATAAAAAATGTGAGAAGAATTGATGAGGACCAATCTTTGGATAGTGGATCACATGAAAGATCTGGAATGAAGAGGCAGCTGTATTAGCACAAACTCACACAATCCACCTCATTTTGAAACAACCAATGAAAAATGACAACAATGATATTGTAAGACTCTGAGGCAAATAATGTAGGGAAAAATGAAAGAAAAACAACTAATCAAAAGATTATTGAAGAAGTTTTATGAGAATACAGAGCACTTACTAAACTATATGTGCTTGATAAATGATGGTCAAAATCCTTAACAAAACGAGAATGAGCTTCACCCCACCCAGCCCTCTTTTTGCTAATTGCATTTGAATTTAGAATGTAAAAGATCATAATCAGTTATGGACAAAGTATCTGATATGTTGCTCTACAGAACTGCTATTCCAATGCTCTTAATCTTTTAACAGTTAAAGCAGACATATCCAGCCCAAACATTATACCTGTTTTATGTTCAAACTAGCCAGATCTGGCCTCTCGTACCTATCCTACAATGTCATTCGAAAAATAAACAATCACATCAAAATCTCAAAGCTACGAGCTAAGTGATGATTAATTCAAAACAATGCGAATAAATATGTATTACATTTTACAAGGCAATTTGTATGGCAAAGGGTTCAACTTGTAATCCTCTTGTTTCATGCTGTTACCACTTGAAGTAGATCACTGACCCCTTTAAGCTCATTCCACTTCCTTTCCATTGTCTCCATCTGTTATTTACTTCTTGCAAGAATCTTACACTTGATCATTAACTCCTTGGATACCAACTCACCTGAGAACACTATTGGTTCTATGATGCAAATTTCCAGTTTTAAAATGATACAAATTAAAATCTTCCATTTACATTTTCATGGTAATTTATGTACCAGACACCAGATCAATAATGGCAAAGTGATTTTACTAAATTCTTCATTGTATTCCAAATTATTTGAAACAAGGACAGTATATTTTAACTGAAATATGTTAACAAAAGGGTTAATGGTAACGATCAGTCTTTGGCTGTTGTAGCTTCAAAAGTTCACCTGGGAAAATGCTTGAAAGGATTAGGATGACTGCTAAATAAGACTAACTGGGAATGATTGAAGATTGAAGATTGGGGTTGGGAATGGGTGGGAGTTACTCCTAGAAGATGGCATTAATGAGAAGAGGTAACTGTAAGAGGGCATGAAAAGGAAGAAAGAAAAAAGTGGAGACTGATGTTACTCTTTGTTGTTAGAGGCTGAAAAGTGGGAGAGAGATATAAAGTGATGGATAAGGACATAGATGTTGGAATGGAGAGAAAAGAAGTGAAATTACCAAAAAGAAAATAAATTGCAAAAATAAAAAAAAATACCCTCGCCCACCACCAAAAAATACGTCAATGAAAATAACTCCTTCTTCATCAACACATCCTATTCCACCCATCAATGTTGCTTCTATCACCCCCACAATAAATAGATAATTAAATAAATAAATAAATAAACCAGTAAATAAATAAATAAAAAAGATAAAATAAATAAACAACACAAATAAAGGTCAGGCCTTTTGCTGAGTTTGAGTGGTTTAGCCAAGAAACATTTGTAATTAGTGAAAATATTGTGTGCTGTATTTCACCCTTTGATGTCGTCCTCGGTACCTTGGTCCCTAATGACCAATAAAAGAAACCATCATTATCATCATCATCATCATTATTAAGGTAGTGAGCTGGCAGAGTTGTTAACATGCCAGGCAAAATGCTTTGTGGCATTTCCTACGTCTTTACATTCCGGGTTCAAATTCCACCAGGGTCATCTTTGCCTTTCATCCTTTCGGAGTCAATAAAATTAGTACCAGTTGAGTAATGGCACCGATGTAATTGACTTGCTCCCTCCCACAAAATTGCTGGCCTTGTGCCAAAATAAAATTTTGAAACCATCATTAGTATCATTTCATTTACAAACCATAGAAAAATTCCTAATATTGGGCTACAACAACCTTGGATGCCAAGAACACTCCTAAGTATTCTAGCTGTCCTTAATAAAACTGTTTTCTGAAGCTGCGCTAAGCTAAGTTTTAGGCCTATTTCCTGTATTGATCCAATTATTATTAGTAGTATTATTATTATCATTAATTATGAGGGTGCATAGCCTAGTGGTTAGGGTGTTGCACTCATGATCATGAGATCATGATTTCAATTCCAAGACCGGGCGGTGTGTAGGTGTTCTTGAGCAAAACGCTTCATCTCATGTTGCTCTGCAACCACTTCGACACCTGACACGAGGTACACCATGCGCCTGTTCAGACATCAATTTGATGGAGGAAATGAGAGCTAATGTACAGCACATACACATGATCACTATAACAAATCACTTGTGCAGGTCATTCAGCAAAGGCTTAATGCTCATACATCATCTTCCACAAGAGAGTCCATCATCATTTATTATTATTATTATTATTATCATTATTATTATCATTATTATTATTATTATCATTATCATTATTATAATTATTATTATTATCATTATTATTATCATTATTATCATCATTATTATTATTATTATCATTATTATTATCATTATTATCATCATCATTATTATCATTATTATTATTATTATTATCATTATTATTATCATTACTAATATCATCATCATCATCATTATTATTATTATTTTATCATTATTATTATCATTATTATTATTATTATCATTATCATTATTATCATTATTATTATTATCATTATTAGTATCATTATTATCATCATTATTATTATTATTATCATTATTATCATCATCATTATTATCATTATTATTATTATTATTATCATTATTATTATCATCATCATCAAGAAATAAATAGAAGAGTGCCATTGTTATCATGTGAAATTGGTTGAACAATATTTCAGCATCTAGTGTGCCTTCCACAGGTTCAAAAATTACATGTCAGTCTACTTCTTTTTTTTTTTTGTTAAGATTATATAGGACTGAGGTAACTTCTCCAGAAGTTATAGAGAAATAAATAGAGGAGTGCCATAGTTATCATGTGAAATTATCATTATTATTATCTACTCCATGCCTTGGGGATGGCAGGGGTAATCCGGATGGTTATCTGGGATTTTTGTGCGGAGTTTATCCCGGATTACCCTAAGTGGACTGCCCAACTATTGGGGATTCTATTCATCTATTTATTATTTATTTCTCTACTTTCTATTATATATCCTTTAATGCAGTAGTAACACCCCTTGGTCAATGTTAACCCTCACGTTTTTGTAATCTTTGTTTGTTGTGGGGATTTTTTTTGTGTGCTGTAACTCATCCTTCGATATTGTCCTCCATATCTTGGGCCGATGTGGCCACTAAAAGAAATCATTATTATTATTGTTATTGTTATAAATATTATCATTATGTGATGAAAATTCACAGCTTATTTTGCTGGGTATGATGGGAAGTGTGGCTGTTCACAGCCAGCAGACTAAGGTAAAACTTGTTTACTTGTCATGCTTCAAGAACCCTGTGAAGAATTCTTGCAGTTCCAAGCAATGCTGATTTTTGTAGGTTTTCTACCTTCACACTTGCACCAATTTGTATTGGTAGTTGAGTGCTGATACTTCCAAGTGTGTCAATTACTATTGGTATCATGTCTACTCTCCTCATTGAACACAACTTTCGTATTTCTCACTTCAAATCATCATAGTTGTTTATTTATTTATTATTGTTGTTATTATTATTATCATTATTATTATTATTGCCATTATTATTATCATTATTGTCATTATTATTATTATTATTGTCATTATTATTAGTATCATTATTATTATTATTGTCATTATTATTATCATTATTATTATTATTATTATCATCATTATTATTATTATCATTATTATTATCATTATTATTATCATTATTATCATTATTATTATCATTATTATCATTATTATGATCATCATCATTATTATTATCATCATTATTATTATTACAATCAATATTATCATCATCATTATTATTATCATTTAATTATTACAAAACAACACCAAAAAGTCTAGAGTGACATTTTAGAACAGAAAATTTTTAATACCTACACAAATGTTGACCCTCAACTAAGCAGTAATAAAACCAACATTAGATATCTACTCATATCCATGGCACTGTGCTGCTACTAAATACACTAACATCCCTAACCAATAATTCTCAAACTAAATAATACCAGCACACTGTACAATACTGGTCAAAGTTATTTCAAACTTAGTTGTTTTCAAAACAGGTATAAGGCAGCCAGAAATTTAGCGGGTGTTTGGCCAATTAATTTGATCCAGTACTTTACTGGTATTTAATTTTATCAACCCAGGAAGAATGAAAGGCAAACTAGGTGGGATTTGAACTCAGAACATAAAGAGCTGGAACAAATACAAGGCACTTGTCAGACACTCTAAGAATTCCTCAGCTTTATTAATGAGAAGACAGAATACAATTTGCTATCATATAATTCTTCTTTCGCTGTCATAATGTTGGACAAGTTTAAAAAGTAAAAAAAATATCTAAATTACATTCATCATCATCATCGTTTAACATCCGTTTTCCATGCTAGCGTGGGTTGGACGGTTCAACTGGGGTCTGGGAAGCCAGGAGGCTGTGCCAGGTTCCAGTCTGATCTGGCAGTGTTTCTACAGCTGGATGCCCTTCCTAACACCAACCACTCTGTGAGTGTAGTGGGTGCTTTTTACATACCACCAAATGAGAATTTGTCTGTCCCCTGTTCAATCCTTGCAGCACTGACTTCATGAGAAAAACTGTCCTAGGCCACATTGAAAATTAAGCCATTCTAATAATTAGCTAAAATTCATGCACCAACACACTACAGCCATTAAACAAACAGATAATCTGCATCTCCTATCTACTCTACTACACCTACAACAGATTCTGTTACTTCTGATCTTTAGCACTCAGATCTGCTCACTCCTACCCAGCTATCTTCCTCCTCCTCCACCTGTTATCACTTCTTTAATTTGTCTCACCATCCAGGCTTCACATTAAACATTTCCTCTCCAGAACAGTAATCTCCCAGGATTTCTTCTCTATCAAATGTTATTTCGATGGACGCTGGCCAACAGGTGTCCAAACTGGACATTAGCTTTATTAATCCCACTAGCCTTGGAGGAGTCACAAATGCCATGGGCTCTGCTCCTAATATTTTGAGTAAGTTTATTTGAAAACAGACATATAAAGAGATAAATGCATAAATGGGTTGAAACGTATATAAATAGTTAGATTACACACACACATTCAGAGAGAGAGAGAGAGAGAAAGAGATAATATATAAGTAGAAAGATAAATAGATATACAGATAGCTATATAAATATATATACACACACACAAACTCACACACACTCACAAACACACACATGTATGTATGTTTTTACGCATACATATACAGAGAGAAACTGAAATATATATGTGGCAGAGACAGAGTAAATAGCGAAGCTAATCAAGGACAGATAGCTTAGATGAGAGATGCAGTTTGTGTTTGTGCCAGCATGTGAAACCATTGATCCCCTATTCTTAATAAAGCAAGAAGTTCTAAGCCAAGAACAATTATATCTAACATTCGTTGACATGGAAAAAGCCTTTGATAGAGTAGCATACTCTGTAGTCTGTTGGTCACTCAGAAACTACTGGTGGATGAATGGCTAGTGAGAGCTATGTAAGCCATGGACCACAAATGAGAATTATCAATGAGTTCAGTGAAAAATTTAGCATGTATGTAGATGTCCATTGGGGGTTCAGTTCTTAGCTCCTTCTTGTTTATTGTAGCTATCCAGTTCATAATAAAGGAGCTCAAGAATAGCTCTCCATGAGTGGTGGCTCTTGTCTGTTGATAACCTAATTCTTCTCATAGCCAAATCAGTTGGAGAACTAGGGGTAAAGTTCTAAACATGGAAAGAGGGCTTAGGATCAACAGACCGACAGATCAAGTTGGCAAAGACGAAAGCCTTGGCGTCATAGAAAACAAAACACTACTACCATCTGGGGACTGGCAACGTTTGACATGCAGAAAAATAGAAGGTAGCAACTGTGCATTATATGCAAACAATGGTTCAAAAAGGTGCAATGAGATCGCAGGCAAGTGAACAAAGGAAAAGGGTTTCATGTGCAACTGATATGCAGGAACAGTTAGCAGTAAGAGCCTTTAAATAATGAAGTCTCTTGATTGCTCAGAAGATTCATTAGAACTATGAGATAGTTTCTGTTTCTTTTTTTATATTTTTTTCTAGGTGATCTAATCAGCAGCAAAGCATGGTGGCCAGAGTAAGAATGGAATGGAAAAAATTCAGGAAGTTGTTATTACCTGTATTTGCAACAAGGACTGTCTTCTCATTCGTAGGGAAGGGTTTATTGTATGCTACGAGTTTATGAGGTTTGATATTGCATGGTAGTAAGATATGAGCACTAAATGTGGAAAACTACAAAGGCTTGAAAGAAGAAATATTGCAAGCATGCTCCACTGGATAAGAAAATATCAGTGTGCATCTACAACGGAGGGCAAGTGTTCTGAGAGATAAAACTAGGCATTAGAGATAACAGCCATAGTGTAAACGCTGGAAGATTGTGATGGTATGGACATGTGAAGTGTATGAATAATGACTGTGTTGGTGAAAAAAGCATGTGGGAGAGGAAAAACGAAGAGATGGGAAGTAATGATGAGATGTGATCTTAGGATATAGGACCTTACAAGAGAGGTTGAGGGGACACTGTGCTAAAACAGACAGGTCCAACACAAGGCAGCATGAAAAAAGGGGACCTAAAAATCATGATGGAGATAATGATGGTGATGATGATAAATAGATATAAATATATTCATATATATATATATATATTAAAAAAAAAATTAATATTTTTATATATTTATATATACATATACATAAACATTTTTACATATATATATATATAGATATAGGTATAAAAATATAAATATAGGACTAAAATAATTTCTGCAAAAATCAAAGCCGCTAAGGAAAAAGAAATCGCAAAAGAAAAAATAATTATATGAATCATTTTCTAAAGCCTAGATTAGTTAGGTTAGTAGTGAATGATTAAATAATTGGCTAAAATTAATTGAAGCGCATCTCAGTGAGTAAATTAGTAACAAATAAGTGAAATAGGTGTATAAAATATATGCAAGTAAAAAAGAAAACCAAAAAGAAATCAATTATATATGTGCGTATATAAAAACTGTGTTGTAATATTTGATAACTACTAATTTAAGTCCCTTAATTTGCCCAAGATTTTTGATGAAATTATTTAACAATTAATTAATTAATTATAGTAAAGTAACGAAATGGTTTGTAATGGTACAGTTCATAAGAAAAAGAGAAGAAATTTTCCGGGAAATTCTTTTTTATTTTTCCATCTTTTACTCAAAAGAAGGGTCAGGTGTTTAAGCCTTTAAAAAGCTTCTTTACATTCCCTGCTCATATAAGAGATGTGCTCAGGAAAAGCCTGAAGTCAAGTATTTTACTAAGAGACTTCAATGCTAGAGTTGGAGCAGATAAGTAAACATGGGGCTCCCCCAAGTATTTTGGTGTAGCAAAGTTGAATAACACTAGTCCCATGTTCCTAGAATACTGTGAAAAATATAATCTGTATGTAGTCAGCACTCACTTCATCTACAAAGACGACCCTGCAATGATATGACTGCATCCAGGGTCTAAGGTTAGGTACTAAACAGATCATGTTATCATTCCCAAGTGAGACATCTGTGATATCTGTAATACCAAGTCCTTTCATGGATCTGAGTGTTGAATGAACCATCATTTAATGCAAACAGATTTCTGGATAGTAATTAGAGTGAAAGAAATGAGAAGGCCAATTAAGATTTGTGAAAAGGAAAGAGTTATCCTTGAAGTGGAAACCTGGTCCATGCACTTGCAATAGAGTTCTGCAAAAGGTCCCCAAAACATCCAAAGGTCAAGTAGTGCTTAACTAGGTGACAGATTGATTACCACCCGTAAATGTCGGGTAACTTTGTTCCGTGAAATAAACTGAAGCCATGAGTTAACAAAGGGAGTATTTATGTGATTGATTAACCTACATACTATCATCTTCAAAATATGTTAAGTAAAATAAAATGGACACTATGGGGATAAGGTAATCCTAGATACATTATGCCCAATAATAAATGAAAAATAAAAAGCTGAGATGGTCATAACTGGAACACTTTTGGCCATAAGTCTGTTCAGTCAGAGCTGACTTGGGGCTGGACAACAACAGCAATCACAAGGAGAAGATGAGATTTGTGTGACACAATAAAGAGTGTGATTGAAACAGGCTGATACATAGGGCTCCACTCAAGGGAGTTTGAGCTGAGGGCCATATGAATGCCAGGACATCATTGTATTGCTGTCTTTAAAGGTAAAACAGTAAAGTGGTAAGAGTCCTATTTTATCCCATTTCCTGTACAGAAAATAATTGTATGATTATCAGACTCACAGACTGAGTAACATGGAATTCCTGAGACAATTTTACACTAAACAATATAAGTATTTATTTAAACAGTTTTTTCTTTCATTATTCTACTGGTTACTGCCATTAGAATGTGACCATGTTGGGGCACTACCTTCTAGAGTATAGTAAATTGCACTCCCACCCCTTTAAGATAGAAACTTTTGAAGGATGAAAGTAAACCCATGCTGGGGCACCATCTTCAATCACATGCTTCCCTCCCTCTAATCCCCATTTTATTAACCTCAGAAGGATGTGAGGTAGTGCAGACTTGCATATATAAAGGTTCTTTGCAATGGTATCAAATCTCAACCATTCTGAATTAAAGTAACAAACAATGAAAATAAGTTCTAAAAACATAAGAAAGAATAATTTTGATTTCCTATTAATCAATTAAAGAATTTTGGCAATATTAATAGTTTCAGAGATGTGGGGGGTTCTAGGCCTTTGAAGAGTTTTTATATACGACAGAATATATAATAATGGATTAGTCAAATTAAAGCAAAACAAAAAAAAATAATAGTTTAAGACTTATTTTCTCCCTACACTGACCTTTTAAATAATGCTTTGACCACTGTAACTCTCACCATGTATGTATGTATGTGTGTGTGTATGTATGTGTGTGTGTATGTGTGTGTGTGTGTATGTGTGCATGTGTGTGTGTGTGTATGTGTGTTTTGGATATGACTCCAAATTGCATCTGATAGTAGAGCCCAGAATTGTTCTCAGGTCTACTCTAAACTGGAGCTGTAGCACCTCCCAGGGTCCCAACTATGGTTTGATTAACATGCCATCAAAAGTGAAAGACTTCTACCCCACCTAGCAGTTGTCCTAGAATCCTTCTGAGAGAGGGACACTCTGACACAAAACATGCTGTCTCCCATGATTACTGGTCATCTGACTTTGGTCTGTCACCAGATACTAATCACAGAAACTCAGACAGTGTTAAATGTGTTGTACAAGTGTTTATCCCTACAATCTAACAACATAAAAATGTTTCTCTATGGTAACCTCATTTGCCATTCCATCTACTGAAAGTCCCATGGGATGGACGTGTGGTGAAGCATGCCAACTTAACCAATTGAAAGGACACAATAAGTTACAACTTTTGTCTGTCCCCCTAGGCTTGAAACTATGCAGATCTGCAGCAAGACTGAATATTTATCTGAGAGGTCGTGGATGGAAAGTTAGAAATACCATTGACAACAAGCACAAAGAAATGACAATCCTCTGTGAAGATGGAATAATCACTGAGTGTGTGTGTGTATGTGTGTGTGGAATTCTCACAAATTTCTGTGACGATGGAGAGCAGTGGGACACACAGGCTTGATTAACAGGAAGTGTACAATTAGAAACATGTGACGTCAGCTTGGGATATTGCTTGCTTCTTTTCCAAAAAATGGCAATGGATGGATTCAGCAGCAGCAGCTCGACTGACCAAGCAGGCCTTTCCAAGGACTAGTACTGCTTACCAAATAATTAGGAAGAACTCAAAAAAGGGTTATCGAAACAAAGCATGCCTAATTCCAGAAGTGGTCAGCAATCCTGTGCTTAGCAGTTATTTTCTTCCATGGTAACACTCAAGAAACTTACAAGTCTCCAAGAAGTGGTCCGACTTTGACACAAGTTGACATCTACCATATATGGGTGTCTCTATAAACTATTGGTAATGCAATGAAGGTAAGTTGCTTAGTGGTGAGGGTGTTGCACTCGCAACTATAAGATTGCACTTTTGATTCCTAGACCAAGCAGTGCATTGTGTTCTTAAACAAAACACTTCACTTCATATTTGTTTCACCTCACTCAGTTGTAGATGAGATCCAGTAATAGGAAGTTCACCCTGCAATGAACCTGTGTCCCATTCAGAGGGGTGGGTGTTGTAATCTCAGTCACTTATGTGCTATGGAAAAGTGCTAAGCTGAAGTGTGATGGGTCCTAGGGCATATAACAAACCTAAGTCATAATCCAGTACATCCTGCTGTAGAGTTGGATTGCTGGTGATCCATGGCCCACCCAACAACTGTGAGGAGGGTTGCTAGTAACCCTGCAGGACAAATATAATAAAAGACCAAAGGAATCCAGTGTAGATTCAACAACTATCTAGTAATAGCATGATAATTTGGAAATTCCAGGTTAGTGAGGTAGGTGCCATGAGACCACTAGGAATGAGGCATACCTTTAGGTTTTATTAAAGTTTGTCTCTTAGAGCAAGTTACTTTGATATGAAACCTGTTGTCCAAAGCATGATCTTAATCATTTTGGGTATCTTTAATGCCAGTTCAAGGAACTGACATTACTGTACTCCTGAACTTGTGACTTTTACTGTCCTGATCTGTCTTGTGAAAAGGGTGGAGAGAGTTCATGAGGTGTTATGCAAGCCAGGTTGAACTTAAAACTTTGCAGAGGCCTTGATGGCATCCTTCTTTCTTTTTGTTTCCTATCCCACTTCTTTTCTTATAAAATCCTGTGATGAGAAACTGGCAGAGCATGCAGATCTGATGGGCAGGAAAATATAGTCACTGAACTATTTGCTTAAGGTCTATAAATCTATGAAAGACAATGTCATCTGCTTGTCATTCAAGACAGCAATGAAGCTTGCATGGGCATCTCAGCAATTCCATTTACTGAGAAAACAGCTCACTCAGGGAACAGAGAGGCTCCAGGGAAAAGCAAACCCAAAACTGTTCTTTTCTGTCAGGTCAGTTCGGTGCAGCTGATGGATATCCACTTTGCACTTGAAAAGCAAAGAAAAGTCCTACAACATCTGGTTGGAACATGAGTTTTTCATGTTGGAATGTTTGTACACAACAAGATAATGTTTGCAAGATAAAGACTCATAGCATTTATTGCACAAAACCTGAGCCAATATAACAAAGACACAGTCATTCCTTCAGTGAGTATACTTGAAGGTGATGGTCAGAGACTGAAAGGAGAAATTTAAAGTAGAGTGGAGGGAAGCTAGTGCCAGTTTTGCAGTCTTTTCTGTAATGCTTAAAAAACTGGGGGAGCTTCTTGTCCCTATAAATAATTAATTGATGACTCTCTGCAAATACACTTGAAAGGTGGGTGATATACTATTCAAACAGGTATCTGTACCTTACTCTAACCAGTCCTGATGAAGGCAAAAAACACATTCTATGTCTAGATAAGAGCTCTACTCAAAAACATCCTTAAGTTGGGCAAAATCATTTTACAAGAGGACTTCAATATCAGGGTTGGAAGAGAATGGCAAATGTAGAACTCATCCAGGTATATATTGTGGCAAAGTTTAGTATCATCAGTCACATGTTCCAAGAACTTTTTGAGGAATATGGTCTGTATATTGCCAGCACCCACGTTAGCCACAAAGGTTAACATGCAACAACATAGGTAATTATTCACGAGCATGATACAACCATCATACCTGTGATGTCAAGTCTTATCATGGCTCAGAATTTTGGACAGTCCACTTATTCAAGCAATGCTTAAATTTATTTTTGATCTATAAGCTTGTCTTAAGAGATGTTAAATGTTTTTACTATTACTATCGTCTGTAGCAGCTTCAATGTCACAAGCAAGACCTTCCCAGCAAGTGTTCTGCATGAGTGATCACCAAGGTTGAGGTCTTGCAATGAACAAGTGCTAAATTCTGCCGTTTATCTGACAGCCTACTACACCAGAATAAAACTGTGAAAACTGTGCTTTGCAGGCAAGAGTCTCTGAACCTCAACCTCTTTTCATTAAACCAGTTTCTGTGACTGGTTGTAATATGTCTCAATACTTCAGCAGCACCTTGAAAACTCTGGCCTTCATATAATTCTTTCTATATTGCCTGTCTTCCATTCGGGTGGATGATTCTCAAGATCTTTTCTCAGAGCAGAATCACATCTTGCAGACACTAATGTTTAAAAGAAGCTTAACAAGTTCTCATCTTTTTTTCACTCTAATTGCCATCTAGAATTTTGCTAGCACACTCAACTGTTTCGGCTTCTCAATTGGTGAAACAGCTCCATGGCTTCCGAGGGAAAGTGATTTCTCTTGGGCTCTTGAAGCTCATGTTTGTTCCCAACCTGGCATGGTCCCATCAGGCAGTCATAAGATTAACAGAAGTTGCTGTGTAATGTAACTGGGTGCAGACTTCTCTTCTTTACTCATTTGAACTATGGGTCCTTTACAAGCATAAAGGTCCTTGAGTGCTTTTATCAAAGATGTTTAAGACATTCTGAATGGGAGTTGGTCCTCAGGAATTACAGTCAGGGATTTTGCAGAGAGCCAAAGTCTTGAACACTGAATCAACATCAGTTACAATGAGCCAGACATGTTATATAAATGAATGATCAGAGAAAACCAAAACAGGTGCTGTGTGAGGAGCTTGTATAATGCAGGGGCTCCCATTACAAACAAGGGCTGCAGACTGAGGATTGTGTGAAATCCTCTTTAAAAAAATTAAAATTAGTGGTGGGGGGGGGGAGATCAATTGAGAAATAAATGAATTTTAGATTAGTTAAAATAGGTTTGTGATATATTTTATCTTTTGAAGACAGTTACCATGGAGAAAAAAATTCTCACTCATGGTAAAAGATGCAAAAACACCATATCTGCCCAGTACTTCCACCTATCGGATTCTCATATATATATTTCTAGCTCTTTAACCTTCCTCAATGGGAAATATCGAAGAGAGATAACCCTGAGAAGATCCAAAGCAGTAGCTTTAACTAAAAAGAACAGTCAACATCAGTGACTGACTTGCACAAGTGAATGACTGCTTGGTTGCGATAAATATAACAGCATCAGCACCAAAGCAGTGATTAACAATAGATAAGCTTTAGATCATCTCTAGTGAAGAGGACACATAAAGGATAGCATGGCTGTTTTTGCTGACGTATGTATGTACTCACCACTCGGAACTTAAATAAACTACACAAAAACATATAAGCTACATAAATATATTAGTCTGCAATATTTGCAATCATGTACATGTTTTCCCAAGACTGGATTCACTAGTCATCAGGTCAAACAGAAGTTGTAACAATATATTCATAATAAAAGATTGTGCAACTTGCTGTACATATGGAAGGGCTGATAAATCTATTGCTGGCTTTAAAACACACAGTATTTTACATTGGAATAAATTTCTGCATACAGATGCATACATTTGTACTGTGTTGGTTCTTTTTTCTTGAATAAGATCTGCCAACAAGACATAGGAATCTGGCAGGCTTAAAACTTAAATAGCCCCTGTTGAAAGAATGATTCTTCTAATAGTCAATGATGCCCTTCCTCAGACATGAGTGGGTGGGCATCATATATGTATATGCATGTGTGAGGCGTGCGTGCATGTGTGTGAGTATGTGCATACATATGTAAATATACATTTTATATTTATTTGTATTTTATATTTATATAATTGCTTCACAGAATGTACAGGACTTCAAATATCCCCTGCATCCTTGCCTGCTAAGTGGTGTGCTGGTATTATAAATGGAATAATTTGGGCATTTGCTTTAAGAACTTCCAATATGCATATATATATATATATATATATATATATATACATATGTATGTAATTATATATGCATGTACATATAACACTAGTGAAGTTTTAACTCTCTGATATATTATATATTAATTTGTTAGTAGTCTCTTTCATTTTTATTGAGAATTATGTGCAATGGCGGAGGAGGGGAATATTTAAATAATAAAAAACAAAAAGAAATATTTAAAGCAAAAAAAAAATTGAAACAAAAATATATTATAAAAATAGACAAAATTAAGGGTATTTAGTCAAATAAAATATAAATAAGTAATCAATCAATTAATTAGTGAGTTAGTTAATTAATTAATTAATTAGATGAAATAAAATTTTAAAATAATGCTTTCTCAGGAATCTAACCATACCCGGTAGGGTGAAGAAGAAGAAGTATTGTTGATGGTAGTAGTGGTTGTGTTGGTGGTGGTGGTAGTAGTAGTAGTGGTGGTATCTGTGGCCAGTGGCGATGGTACAGGCTCATACCGGCTGTGAACTGGAGCCACCAACAGGGGGCTTGCATTGCCTGTAATGGAAGTGGTACTGAGAGACTTTTTGTAACGCCGCCACCTGGAAAACCAAATAATTACAAGAGATAGATTGAGGGGGATACTTTAATAAACATACACATACACACACACCATATTCTTGCCCACCTCAATTCTTCTCAAGTTCAAATCATTTTTATACATATTTTTATATTTTGGAGCTGTTTTACATGAATGAATCTTTTACACATGGTTCTATATCCGTCTATCTATCTATCTATCTACTAATATTTCTACCTGTATAAAGGTACAAGTATCCCTAGTGATACAGCTAAGATATCTGCAAATCAAAGTGTTTCTCAACAAGTTTGAAAGTAGAATGTGTTATTTTATATTTTGAATATTGCTTACAACTTGCAAGACACTTAATCTTCGACATAGAACAGCTTCGAAAAACATTCCTAAATTCTGAGGATTCTAGAACCAGCTACTCTGCCTGGTAATGAAACCTCTTACAAACTGTAAGTAAGCTTTAAAATAAAAAAGAATCTATCTATCTATCTACCTACCTACCTACCTACCTACCTATCTATCTATCAACCTTCCACTGTATTTATATATATGTGTGTGTGTGTGTGTATATATATATATATATATACTTATTTATACACATATATACAAGTACATAATATGTGTTATGTATGCATAAATAATCGCAAATATGCAGAAAAGCCAAATTCAAAATATTGATGTGTGCATTGATTCTTATCATGTTCTTGCACAATCAAACATGAAAATCATTCTTGAGTTGCAGGGTATCATATCAGAGAGTACACTTGCTCTGAGGGACATAAGTGGATAACTAGAGCCAGTGCTTCAGCAAGAGATTACCACCTCTTCAGCTGAAGATACCATTTGAACCTTTGGAACTAAAGGAACCTGTTCCTTGTATCCAAAGAAATAAGCAGATGCAACATTTGCAGCCTTGTCAAACTGAGATTGATTATTGCCTGCACCGGCTTGGCAAGCTGACGCATGCACCAGCACAGGTTGTGTTTGCTGATTTCTCTGTGTAGAAGTAGTAGCATGTATTAGCTCGAAAGATACACATGGTGTCTACAACTTAAGAGGTGATAAATCATGCAAAAGCACTGTCTTTAGTTCCTTTCATTTATGTTCCTTGGAGCATGTGCGTCCTTTGCACACAGCATCTATAAGGAGAAGTTGTCCTTCAATGCAACACCCTCGCAGCAGAAAAACATTTTTACACTTGAGTGTGCTAGAACATGATAAAACTGAATGCCCCCCATCAATACTTACATATACACACTCACAACATGCATACACACACACAACATGCATTCACACACATACACACAGATACACATGTCACCTAAAACATTTGTCATCTACGTTCCGACAATGGAGCTTTGTATCTTTGTTAGAAAGCAGCTCCTTCCTTACAAGAAGATTTGAAATCATTAAAAATAGACGAGAACACACACACACACACACACACACACATGCATTCATACATTTTTTTGCATGCATACACATATCAATACACACACACATGTCACCCAAGACATTTTGTACCTCACATCATATTCTTACTCCCTTCCAACTCCCACTCAAGTTCATTTTCAGTCAATACCTTCTTCTAATCACCCATTTCATCTTATTGCCTCAAACAAACACAAACAGCATTAAGTGATGCAAGTTTTTCATTCTTCTGAAGTACAAAACGATTCCATTAGTGCAGATGTAATAACACAACGCACCCAATACACCCAGAAAAGTGTTCAGTTGGAGAGAGGAGCCAACACAGTAACAAAATGGACTTTAGCATTTTAGTTATTCTGTCAAATGTAATGTTTATTTATTCACCTTGTTTTAAATCAATAATGCATTATATCATAGCTTTGAGATGTTGATGATGTGACAGTTTATATTATAGGATGACATTGTAGGGTAGGTGTGAGACTCTGGATCTGGTCAATTTGAACACATAACAAGTAGAGTAGTTGGGCCTGATATGGCTGGTTTAAATGCTAAGTGTTCATTTCTGTTCATGATATATGAACCTCCCTAGCACTGCGGCCACAGTACTGTGTAAATAAAGTGGTTGCTGTTAGGAAGGACATCAGGCAGTAGAAACCATTCCAAAATTGTGTGTCTGAATGAGATATGCTCCTCTGAGCTGAGCCATCAATGAGGTCTTTTAACACTGAATAAAAACTGACTCAGACATTGACAACCTGTTCAGTCAATGTCAGCATAAAAAGCGGATGCTAATCGAGGAGTTTATCATACATGCATACATATATATGCATGTAGTGTGTTCATGTGCTAGTGTATATGTGTGTGTGTAATTTTATATATATATATATACACATATATATATATATTTAAACACATACATATAAAGACATGTGGTTCAGTCATTAGGGTATTCAGCTCAAGATCGTAAGGTCATGAATTTAATAACCAGCAACACATTGTAACCTTGAGCAAGGCACTCAATTCCACATTGCTCCACTCCACTCAACTGGTAAAAATGAGCAGTGTCTGTATTTAAAAGAGCCAGCTTTGTCACATTCTGTGTCACACTGAATCTCCCTGAGAGCTACATCAAGGATGTGCATACCTGTGACTTGCATGTTACTTTCACTTTCATAAACAGGTTGTTCAGCTGTTGGATCAAATGAAACACTCACCATTGTATTGGATGAAGTGCCAGTAATATATAATATATATACAAATATGTCACTTATAAATATATATAGGTATGTATGAATATAATGTAAGTATATATACTTACACAAATCTATATATATATCATCATCATCATCATCATCATCATCGTTAAGTCCGTTTTCCGCGCTAGCACGGGTTGGACGGTTTCGAAGGTCTGGGGGCTCGGGACTGCCCCAGGCTCCAGTCTAGTCTGGCAGTGTTTCTACAGCTGGATGCCCTTCCTAACGCCAACCACTCCGCGAGTGTAGTGGGTGTTTTTTACGTGCCACCTGCACAGGTGCCAGAGGGGTCTGGCATCGGCCACGTTTCGGATGGTGCTTTTTTTTTATGGGGGGGGGTGCAGAAATATAGGGGAGCACCAGTGGGGAGGGGTGGTTCAGAGAAATGATGACAGGTTCTAGGCAAGTAGAACGTAGGATATCGAGAGAGGGGTAATGCATGGTGAAATAGCGTATTGAAGAGGGGGGTTCGAAGAGTAGACACCTATAATGGTGGTGGGAGAAGCGACATCCGGTATAGATGGAGCAAAATATAGAGATATCCGGTATTGATGGTGGGGGTGGGCAGGTGGGTGCACCGCGAAGATACATATATATATATATATAATATATATATATATATATATGTAATATATATTCACACACACACACATATATATATGAATGTATTTATAAGTGTGTCTGAGTGTGTACCATTGTCTAGACATCATATAATGGTTGTATATGAACACCATTGTCATACAAGGTTATTCATTTCCTATCTCCCATGAGAACCATGTCTAGCTATGAGATAAAATTACTTTGCTTGGAAACAGGTAAGGGTTGGCAACAGCAAGAGCATCAGGTTGTAGAAATTCTGACTCAAGAAATTCTGTTTAATTCATGGAATTATGGAAAAGTGGACATTAAATGATGATTACGATGATAATGATGATGATGACGACAGTGATGGTGTGTGTGTGTGTGTGCGTGTGTGTTATCATTCATAAGTGCAGACAAGGAGAGAGAAGGGCACTCAATACTGAAAGACAAGGTATACTTGAATCATATTGAAAGCTGAAATTTTTTGTGTATGTGTGTGTACGTGTGTGTGTAATTTTATACATATGCACCATCCTATCTGCGCTCTTATACACAAATGAGACATGGGCTACTACATAGGAGGACAGGACACTGATTGGTTATGATGCAAAGGGCCATGGAAAGTTCTATGCTAGGAACATCGTTACTTTACAAGAGCGCATTCAAAACGAGATAATTCAAGAACGGAACAGAGTGAACGATGTAATGAAGGGGTACTGAAAACACAAGCTTCACAGGGCAGGACATGTCACAAGGTTCACAGACAACAGGTGGATCTATGAATTTGCCATGTGGTGATTGGAAAAGGTCACTTGGAAGGCCTCCATGATGACACGGAGATGATTTAGTCAAGCAATTTGGACCAAGATGGAAAAGAATGACGCAATCAAGACAATATTGGAATCACATTGTGACCAGTGGTGAGTAACAAGATTTGTTGGTCTGGTCAACACAGTGATAAATATACACACACACACACACACACACATGCACAAATATATATATATATATATATATATATATATATATATATATATATGAATTTGTTTTGCAAGATTCCTGATGTGAAATAGTGTGTTGAAACAAATATTGTTATATTTTGATGTTCATTTCCCTTTGCTTGTTTTTTTTTTTTTTGCCAAATAAATACACACACTACATATTCGTTTTTCACTTGTTTATTGCTGTTCTTATTTTATTTCATGTCCAATGGACATGAAATAAAATAAGAACAGTAATAAGCAAACGAAGAACAAATATATAGTGTGTGTGTGTGTCCGTGTCCATATGGCAAAAACCAAAAAATTTCCATTCCTAAATATAACAATACTCTTTTACTTGTTTCAGTCATTTGACTGCGGCCATGCTGGAGCACCGCCTTTAGTCGAGAAAATCGACCCCGGGACTTATTCTTTGTAAGCCCAGTACTTATTCTATCAGTCTCTTTTGCCGAACCGCTAAGTGGCGGGGACGTAAACACATCAGCATCGGTTGTCAAGCAATGCTAGGGGGACAAACACAGGCACACAAACATATACACACACACTTATATATATATACATATATACGACAGGCTTCTTTCAGTTTCCGTCTACCAAATCCACTCACAAGGCATTGGTCGGCCCGGGGCTATAGTAGAAGACACTTGCCCAAGATGCCACGCAGTGGGACTGAACCCAGAATCATGTGGTTGGTTAGCAAGCTACTTACCACACAGCCACTCCTGCGCCTCAATATATATATATATATATTCTTTTTCTTTATTGCCCACAGGAGGTTATACATAGAGGGGACAAACAAGGACAGACAAAGAGATTAAGTTGATAACACTGACCCCAGTAAGTAACTGGTACTTATTTAATCGACCCTGAAAGGATGAAAGGCAAAGTCGACCTTGGCGAAATTTGAACTCAGAACGTAACAGCAGACGAAATATCACTATGCATTTCGCCTGGCATGTTAATGTTTCTGCCAGCTCACCGCGTTTTATATAATAGGACCCTCAGTGTCCTTCGTCCAAAAGGTGGAAATGAAAAGTAGTTTCTTATGGACTTGTGAGAGATACGTTTGCACATGTATAAAACGATATCTTTAGTATCCAGCACTAAGAGAGAGTTAGTAAATACTTGATCAATAATAGAGGGAAGTATATAGTTAGGGAAAATATCAATCACAACATCACCCATCTTCCTTGCCATCCATCACACGCACACACACAAAACTTCCAGTTCTATTACACATTTTTGATGCCAATTTACTTTTCCCCCCCCTACTCTTTCACTTCCATTACTCCCTCTTTCATCATTCTCTCATCCTCTGGTCAATTTCTCTTCTCTCATCACACCACTCATGCTCTTTTTCCAATTCATTACAAACAACCAACATGTAGCTGCCTCATTGTCTTGCCCTCTCTCTCTCTCTCTCATCCCTCCTCAATCATACTTTCACTCTTAATTGCTGTTTATTTTTTATCATACTCTCTCTTTCTATTACCCTTTCACCATAGCTCTCTCTCTTTCATATTCTTTCTCCATTCACTCTTTCAATGATGTCACTTGAAACAAATAGTAACAACGAGGAGCATACTCTTTAGCTTTGCTGGGGACAAAGCAGCATCTCTAGTGCTGGTGCCATGGTAAAATGAATCTCATACATTCTGTAAAGTGATCCAACTCTAGAACCATACCAAAAAGAGAATGTAATGGGTAAGAAATGCTCTCTCTGGCCTGTCTAAGAGTGCAGTAGCTTCAAATAAGAAATCACTCAGACCAAAAGAACCACTGAAACTCAGGTCAGTATAGAGCACAAATGTTAAGTGAAGATGATGAAGATGTAGAGGATTATGATGATGATGATGAAGACTATAATGATGAAGATGATTATGCATCAGATTCTACATACTTTTAAAAGTATGTGTGTATACACATACACACTCACATATTTACAAGGCAAACTCTACACACTCCTAGTTCTAATAAATGTATGCTGAGAACATGAGTATTCAGTGTGTTAAGATATACACACATACACACATGTAAATGTATGAAGGTTCATAACAGTTACACTTTGCTTTGCTAAGGAAGTCAAACTGGACAGAAAACATGTCACTGGAGCTGAAGTCTTACTTACCACTGCCTGCCTCCTCATATTTCATCAATTTGTAATTCAGGATTGTCCCCCTTGGCTTTGACAAAAATAATTATTAACACTACAGATCTCTCTGCATTATGTGGAATGATTTCAACTGATTTATATTTTGTTTTGGTTTAATACATAAAAATACTAAGTCTCACATAAGTGTGTGTGTGTGTGTGTGTTGTGTGTGTGTGTGTGTGTGTGTGTGGTGTGTGTGTGTGTGTGTGGTGTGTGTGTGTGTGTGTGTGTGTGTGCATGTGTGTGTGTGTGTGTGTGTGTGTGTGGTTGTGTGTGTGTGTGTGTGTGTGTAATTGTTATGATGACATCATTTATTTTTATTTAGTCTTCCGTGTTTTTATTTAATCTTTCATGTTTTCTTGAATAGTTGGAAGACTATAACTGCAGAATAAACAAGCAGAAGGTGGAGGCCTGCAGAGGGATTAGATTCTCTTGGGGAAGGACGATTGAAGTAGAACATGCATGTAGGGCAGAGAGAGAGACACACACGATATGGATGGCATGAGGAGGAAAGATAAGAGAACTGGATAAGCCTGAGTAGAGATGTCACGAAACCAAGATGGCTCCTAAGACAGAGAAGACAGCAGCAGGTGTAAACTAGATAGAGAGAGGTATGGCATATCTGTAGGTCAGAAATTTGAATGTAGTCTTTCTCTGTCTTTTTTTTGTGTGTATGTGTGGTGGCTTAGAGTGTCGGGATCTGCTGCAAAAGCACTGTCACTGATGTAGTATCATCATTCAAAGAGGTGGCTCTCAGTTGAACTTAGTAAAACGTTAGTGACTGTAAGAAGCTGTAGTATATTCAGAGCCTAAAAGAGGAAACCCATTTTAGGGATGCATTGTTTGTTATGTCGTGTATGTGAGATCACAAAGGGAGATCATCAGTGGTAATGAGTTTGAAGGTTTTAGCTGCATGTTGACTATGACTAGGTGAGGGTAAACAAGTATTGCCTAGATACATGCAGTCATTGTACCTCTGTGGAGGCAAGTACAATAAATACAGCTCATTGGTGTATGCTTGTAAGGTCTCTGTTCAAGAAAGCAGAACAAGATTGGATCAGGTATCTAAATTTCATGTGGATGATATTTGTGCTCTGCAGATTAGAGAGAAATGAAGAGTGATATCAGCTGGATAAAAGGGGTGTTGTTGAGAATGACGATATGTAGCTTGCTAATGTACAGAAGAAAGAGTATAGGGTTTAGAAAGGAACCTTGTTGTATATCAGAATTGGCAAAGCAAGTGTTGCAATGTTGTCCACAAATTTATACATTTTTCTCCGTTACTATAGTAATTAAAAAAAATGTTTTTCCCTGTTATGAATTTGCAATATAATTTTCTTTTTATGTTACTGACCATTCATCCATGAAATAGGAGACAAAATCTATTTTGTCAGCCATACAGACTGAGGCAAACAGATTTTTTTTAAAGTCTCATTACTATATTAGAGACATCATAATACTGAACATTACCTAAATTATTATAGTGATAAAAAAAATAATAATGAAGATAATAAAACAGTGATGATGGTGATGAAAGTAATAATATTGATAATATAGTAATAACAATAACTTGACCTAGGGCACTGGGTGTGACCCAGCAAGTGATTGTATCAAACATGCAGATGAAAAGCATAATGATAATAATAGTAATAATGATAATAATAATAATAATAATAATAATAATAATAATAATAATAATATAATAATAATAATAATAATAATAATGATGATAATAATGATAATAATAATAATGATAATATTAATAATAATAACAATATTAATAATAATAATAATAATAATAATAAATTGCATAATGTGTGTATGAGTGTAAATAGATGATAACTTTTCTTTGAAACAAATTAAAAACACAACTACATCCAAATATGGTCCCATTGTAATATGCAAAATAAATGTAGGCACAAAAACCATTCACTGACAACACTATAATTTTACAAAGAATTGGGGGGAAAAAAAAAGAAAAAAAGAGAGAACAACCATTAAGGAAGCTTTACTAATTGCCAAAAACGAACCTAAATTAAACACAAAGATACATTACATGTAAAATATATGACAACATGAAATCTACTAGGATTCACTATCAGGGGGAGAGGTAGACCCAGGAAGACATGGGATGAGGTAGTCAAGCATGACCTCAGAGCGTTGGGCCTCACTGAGGCAATGGCGAAGGACCGAGATCTCTGGAGATATGCTGTGACTGAAAAGACCCGGGCTGTTTCCTGCACCAGTTCCGTATAGCCCCCTGCCCATTCAAAGTACCCTGGATCCCGGAACGTCTCGCTGTGCTTGAGGAGACCTGTTGAGTCAAGTACATGAACATCGAAATAAATATCAATGGAAATAGTAGTTGTGATACCTGTGCCGGTGGCACATAAAAAGCACCATCCATACGTGGCCATCGCCAGTGCCGCCTCGACTGGCTTCTGTGCCGGTGGCACATAAAAAGCACCATCTGAATGTGGCCGTTGCCAGTGCTGGCCCAACTGGCTTCTGTGCCGGTAGCACATAAAAAGCACCATCCGAACGTGGCCGTTGCCAGCGCCGCCTTGGCTGGCTTCCGTGCCGGTGGCACGTTAAAAGCTCCAACCGATTGTGGCCGATGCCGGACACCCCCTGGCACCTGTGCAGGTGGCACGTAAAAAGCACCCACTACACTCGCGGAGTGGTTGGCGTTAGGAAGGGCATCCAGCTGTAGAAACTCTGCCAGATCAGACTGGAGCCTGGTGCAGCCCCTGGCTTCCCAGACCCCGGTCGAACCGTCCAACCCATGCTAGCGCGGAAAACGGACATTAAACGACGATGATGATGATGATGATGATTGTGCCGAGTCAAAAGTTAGGCAATATTTTGGTAAATCATTTGCTTTATTTGTAAAGTTACAACAAAGGCAGTCTTGCATTCAAAGTCGAAGCCATCATGTTGAACTGTCTGAAGTTACTTTTCTGCCAGTACCTTGATCTCACCGAGGCTAAGAACTAGTTCACTGAAACTTCCACCTCCTCTTGGTTGATGAAGTGTCAAAAGTGCAGGGAGTGAACCTTGTATCAGAACAGTAATAATCCAAGGGAGCTAGGTCCAGACTATATGCTGGGTGTGGCATCTATTCGATTCTCCCAAGATTCTGGAGTTTATTCCAGGTTATTCAAGTGATATGAGGTTTTGTGTTGTTGTGCTGCAGAACAGCTCACTCTCTGTTAATTAACACCAAATATTTTTGCTGCACAGTGGCATACATCTGCTCCAGCTGTTCAGAATACAGGTTGGCATCAATAGTTCAACCATCCTGAATTAATTTGTAGTGAATTCTTTGTTCAAAATGCCCATGTTTGGCAATGGGTTCCAGAAGCTGGCCCTTGCTTAATCACTGCTTATACATACTCTTTTACTTGTTTCAGTCATTTGACTGTGGCCATGCTGGAGCATTGCCTTCAGTCGAGCAAATTGACCCTAGGAGTTATTCCTTGTAAGCCTAGTACTTATTCTATTGGTCTCTTTTGCTGAACCACTAGGTTACGGGGACGTAAACATACCAGCATCAGTTGTCAAGCGATGTTGTGGGGACAAACACAGGCACACAAACACACACACATATATACACATACATATACATATATACGACGGGCTTCTTTCAGTTTCCGTCTACCAAATCCACTCACAAGGCTTTGGTCAGGTTGAGGCTATAGTAGAAGACACTTGCCCAAGATGCCATATAGTGGGACTGAACCCAGAACCATGTGGTTGGTAAGCAAGCTACTTACCACACAGCCACTCCTGCACCATGTTAGGATTGCAGAATATTTTCTCCTGTAATCATCCAATGACAGTTAGTCATTGGATAGTTACTAAGGCTCATTCTCATTGGCTAGTTTGGATCATGAGATGAAGCTGGTGTCTCAACAGCTGTTGACGAAATTGAATGGGAGGTAATTCTTGTTGAGGGAGTAGGAGTATTCTTCCTTGTATTGGTTAGAAATTCCAATGAAATTTCAGGGAAGTTGAAACTTTGGGCAAAATTTACTGGAATTTACTGGATGATAGTAACAGCTTACAGTTAGTTACCTAAAAACTCCATTAGCAGGAGCAATACAAGAGCTTTCTTGTTCAGAGGTACCGTAGGATTTTGCTATATATGGAGTAAATACAAAATGTTATTGATAGCTAATGTCATATGCAGAGAGCTCCATTGATGGCAGAAAAATAACATTCCAATTTTCCTGTTACAAAAATACTGTGTGCTTTAGTATTATGAACAGTTTCTCGCAAAAACAAAGGTGACAGATGCATGCTCTGGGTGAACAGAGTAAATCCTTGTTGAGAATGTTCCAAGTTGTGTTGTGCAACTCCGAAGTAAGCATCTAAATGATCAGGCATATCTCTTACATCTGTAAAACTTCATGTAATGTATCAGTGACTTTACAATTACATACACACACATACATGCACATCGACAGGCATAAATATACATATGTACATGCATGTGTGTGAGTGTGTGTGTGTGTGAAGAGACAGAAAGAGATGCAATAAGAAATATATGTGTATTTTACTGAGGTTTCATGCATGTATGCATGTATACATCAACATACATGTGTGTGCTTGTGTGCGTTCATGCTTAACACACTCCATGGTGCACTGTATTCAATAGTGTATCATTAAAAGATTTATTTTATGAGATACTTCCTTAGAATGGTTTTGATGATGATCTTAACCCTTTCGTTACTGTATTTATTTTGAGACGCTCTGTGTTTCTTTCAATTACTTTCAATATAACAAAGAATTTAGTAAAATAACTTAGTTATCATTAAGCTAGTGTTATGAACATAAATTGTGACTAATTCTAATTCAAAACTTATGAAAACAAGACATTTGTACTCAGAGCCAGAGCCGGTTTCAGCCGGGTTTGTAACAAAAGGGTTAATGATGGCGATAGGCTACTACTACTACTACAACAGTCAGATTCCACAATACTAGACACATGGGTGTTCTGCACAGCTGTGTACTTAATTTCAATCATGGTGTTACCCATGGGGCATGCATTAAACTACACACTAGACACATTCCCTCCATTTGGACTGACTCACACCTACTCAACAAACACCTACATGTACAACCACATACCAAAAAAAAGAAAAAAAAAACTGTTAAAAAGTTTTAAAAAAATTCAAACTGACAATCTACAGCTAGCACTACCATTACCACCACCATTACTACTACTACTACTACTGCTACTACTACTGCTGCTGCAGCTACTACTACTACTACAAAGACCCATGTTTCTTCTGAACTATACCCAAGTTAACTCACTCCCTACTGTTGCTGCACCTTTACCTCTCTAGTTACATTTGCAGTGTGTTTCACTTCCCAAACCACACCACATCTCAGCTATCTCTTCATTAAATTCTGTATTTGACAGCATACACATTGTCCCCCATCCTCACCAAAAAAAAAAAAAATATCTCCAGAAATTACTCTGGGTAGTATACACGAAGTTGAACCGATATCACATGTTTTAATACACTGAAATCTCTCCCTTTTTTTTTTTCCTGAATATCTGCTGCTGAAATTTAGGAGCATCTAATATGCATGAGTCTTTTGTGTCATCAAATATGGGACTTTCACCAATACTTCTTATTCTAGCAACATACAAAGGTAATATTTAATACACTGAACCCAACTAACTCTCTCTCTCTCTTTCTCTCTCACTGTCATATACTCTCTTTACTCTTTTACTTGCTTCAGTCATGTGACTGTGGCCATGCTGGAGCACCGCCTTTAGTCGAGCAAATCGACCCCAGGATTTATTCTTTGTAAGCCTAGTATTTATTCCATTGGTCTCTTTTGCTGAACCACAAAGTTACAGGGACATAAACACACCAGCATCGGTTGGTTGTCAAGCGATGTTGGGGTGGAGTGGGGGGACAAACAAAGACACACAAACATAAACACACACATACATATATATATATATATATATATATATACAATGGGTTTCTTTCAGTTTCCGTCTACCAAATCCACTCACAAGGCTTTGGTCAGCCCAAGGCTATAGTAGAAGACACTTGCCCAAGGTGCCATGCAGTGGGACTGAACCTGGAACCATGTGGTTTGTAAGCAAGCTACCTGATAATTTAAGTTGAATATCAGCAGTACAGTCTTTGCCTAGTTTACTCTAATTAATTCAATTCAACAGGTGTAAAACATTCAAAATATAGATAGGGGCCAACACTGCCCCTTCAGCTAAGGCAACCAAATGTAACAACAACAACAAAACGTTTTGAAAGTGTAATGAAATAAAAGGAAAAAAACAAAACATTTCATTTTTGTTGAATTCAAGTGACTAACAGAAAAAGAAGAACAAAAACAACAACTGTGGCAAATACAACAATTGCAACAAAAAGACAAATGTTACAATAGTAACTTTAACAACAACAGCTGTAACAACTGCAATAACTGTAATAGCAACAAGAACGACAGTAGCAACAACAAAAATAACAACTGCAATAGCAACAAAAACAACCGCAAAAATTAACAACAAAAATAGCAACTGCAAAAGCAACACGAAGAACAACTGTAGCAATAACAACATCAACAACAACTGCAATAACATCTGCAACTCCGACAGGAACAGCAAAAATATCAACAATAGCAACAATAATGCTACAATAGCAACAGAAACACAGCAAAAGCAACAAGAACAATTGCCATCACAACTGTAACAACAACTGCAACAGCAACATCAACTGTAATCACAAATGCAATCATGACAATTGCAACTGCATAAGCAACAATAGCAACTGCAAGCAATTATAACTGTACCAATAAGAACAACAACAAAAATTGTAACAACTCATGTAATAATAACTATAATAACAATGGTTTTTGGTGAATTTTCCAAAAAGGAGAGAGCAGCAGTATATGACTTAATAGGACAAGTCACCAGTAGATGTTGCTATTCAGGAAATATATTGGTGGTCATATGAGAGATAGAGAGAGGGAGAGAGAGAGATAGATAGATAGAGAGATAGATAGATAGATAGAGAGATAGATAGATAGATAGATAGAGAGAGAGAGAGAGAGAGAGAGAGAGAGAGAGAGAGAGAGAGAGAGAGAGAGAGAGAGAGATGGTAAAAGGGTTGTTTTTGTCTTTTCTTATCAACTTCAATAACAGCAGACTGACAGAAAACTTTCATTCCAAGAGATGAGTGATGGATGAAGCAACTTAGATAAAAGGTGCTTATAGAGTACAAAGGATATGATTGAATGATATGCTGATGTCAAAGGGTCAGGAATCACTGTTGCATGACCATAAGGTCACTTCAACAATGTACGAGAAGGAAAAAGAAAAAGAGAAAATCTGATAGGAACAGAACCATACGTCAGCCTTCCTGGGTCTGTCTGGCTTTCCGTGTAATAAATATCTCAATATCTTCCACCGTTTTTTTCTTTCTTTCTATATATACTTTGATACACATGCCTTCAGCCAAGTGGAACATGAAGTTGATCTCACCCTGAAAACCCCACAGATTCTCACAGAAGGAGCCAATGAGGAAGTAGCGTCTATGTGATCATTCAACTTGCTCGAAATAGCAACTAAATCTCTCTCAGTTCACAGCTTACCATCTTTAAAATAGAAAGATACATTGGGTAATGTAGTTTTAGATATACTATGTCTAGCTGGGTTGCCCTTTGATCATAGGTTTGCTAAGTCAGAGTTGACCAGTGGTCAAACAACAAAAACATTACAAAAAACAGAGAGTCTCTGTTCTATTTATATAGACATGGCAGTCATAGCTGATAGGTTCAAAACCATAGATGCACTCTGTCAGGGATGACCTGGGGTTAAATAAATAACAACAATAATGACAGAACCAATATTCTAATACCCTTGTCTTCATTACTACTGTTGTTATTGATTAACCCCATGTTCAGCTTTTCCCAGCAGACCTATATGACTAAAATCATTCCAAATGTGACCATCTTACCTCAATTTTAACATTTATAGAATACACCAAACTACATTAGTCAAGGCACGCTTCCTTTTTAAAGTCTACAGAGTGTGAGCTGATCGAGATTTAGCTGCTACTTCAAACAGGTCAAGCAACTGCAAAAAAGCACCTTCATCAAACTGGTTCAGATACCATTTCTCAACTCTTCTTCAACTGAACTTTGAAATAAGTTAATAACAAAATAAAAAAAATAATAATTAACTAGATATATCAATTAATTAAATATGTGCATTCCATGAATCTCTTTTTCTTTTTCCTTAATTTCAAATACAAGCTTCTAATCCCACCAAATATTATGAATAAATGGTTATCTTCCTTGTATTAACTGTCCTGCTGTGGGTCATCATGTCTTTGGTATATTATTTCACAAAATCAAGATATATATCAGTATTTTGTTCCAATGGTTACTTTCCTTGGATACATAATTGCTTCTCTTTCGCTTTTTGCCTTTTACAAAAGTAAAATACCAGCAAAGCTTTTTAGGTGTGGTGTGGTTAAAAAGTTTGCTTTGCAACTGCATGGTTTCAGGTTCAGTCTCACCGTGAGGCAACTTGGGCAAGTGACTTCAATTATGAGCTGCAATACCATGTGAGGAATCCTGTTGCATATGTACTTATGTATGTATTCATGCATGTAATATATTATAAGTAGGCATGTATGTATGTACATATGTATGTATATGTGTGTGTATATATATATATATATATATATACATATACACACATGCATACATATATGTATGTGTATATATATATATATATATACACACACACACATTTATGCATATATGTATGTATATATGAAGGGGAGCTGAAGAGTTTCTGGCTTCAAGGGTAACACAAAAAACCCTGGTTGGAGGACCAACTTTCCAAATTATTTTATAGGGCTTAAAAAAACTGAAGGATCACTGCAATAAGTGCATGCATCTTAGAGGGGAATATCTATATATATATAAAACTGTAGTTGTGTGAGTGTCTGTCTCCTACGATTTAGATTCCTAACTCCTCCCACATTTTGCGGTGCAGTTTAACCAAATTCGGGTATCTTATAGTCGTGATTAATATCAAGCCCGTCTGGGTATTAGCGCGCGTCTACGATGAGTCTACGATTTTAAAAATAATTTGACATCATTTTTTATTCCATTTTAATGCATAATTTTTCGTGTGTCGATGGCGGCGGAGTTGGCGTCCATGCTCAAACACCTGCACCTGTGTTTGCTTCTCCCCCTTCTTCCCTCCCTCGTGAAGCTGTGGGGAAGGGAGTTTAAGGAAATCAACGTCGTAAAGCGTTGTCAAGGAGACCAGCGTTCTTTTAGAACAACGACTTCATGGCTTGAAGACACCAAAACAGAAATGGCTAAGAAAGCCCGAATTGGCATCTATAAAGGAAGTAACTCTCTAAAAATGCTTATATAGTTATTTTCCTTACAAACCCGAGCAACGCCGGGCGATACTGCTAGTATTTAATAAAATCATAATGAACTGATCCTCCTGTATTTACTTTTACCAAAAGTTAAGAACTTTTCAGCACCCCCTCAAGTTTGTGTGTGTGTGTGTAGCTTTCTGTTTTTCCACCACCACCACCACCATCATCATCATAGCACTTTACAACTGGTTTTGGTTTATTTACTTCCCCATTCTTTCACACTTTAGCAAAAAAGAGACCAACAGAATAAGAACAGGGCTGATTTGCTCAACTGACCCTTTTAAGGTGTTGTGTCAACATGGCTGCAATCCAATGAGTGAAACGATTGAAAGATAAGTTTCGATTATATTCGTGTAAGGAGCATACATTCTTTTGATAAATACTACTGGTGATAAGTTGAAGTGAATTAGGGTTAGAGAGCTGATAATATGGCAACTGACAGGAGACATGTGTCGATTAAAGAAGATAAAAGATTTACATGACTGACAAAGTTCTTTGGAGACAATTCAGTGAAGACTCAGCAGAGAAGTAGTCTCTTATTTTAATCTTTGCTTATGGGCAGGGCATACATACATACACATACTTCATATGATAGAAATATACTGGTAATGAAAAACACAAACATACACACACAAAATACAATTTTCCTTCATTGATTTATAGTGAATATATACAGATATAAGTGTCTGTGTATGTGTGTATGTACATACATTTGTATGTATGTATATATGTGTGTACATGTATGAATGATGATAATGATGATATATATATATATACACATGATGATGATGAACATCATCATGTGAAGGTGCAAGGCCCAGTTGCACAAATGATCACAAGATTGTGGTTTCAATTCCCAGAATGGGTAGTACATTGTGGTCTTCAGAAAAAAATAAAAGAACTTCAATTTATGTTACTCCAGTGTCTACTCAGTTGTTAATGAGTAAGCCTGCAATGGACTGGCATCCATTGGAGTGGTACCCACCTGCAAAAGCCATGCCGAAACTGGCCTTGTTGGTGCTGGTGCTACATAAAAAGCACCAGTCCATTCTGTAAGGTGGTTGATGTTAGGAAGGGCATCTAGCTATAAAAACCCTGCTAAAACAGATAGTAAAGCCTGCAGCAGTGCTCTGTCTGACCAGGCCCAGTCAAATGATTGAGGCCATGCCAGCATAGAAAACAGATGTTAAGTGATGATGATGGTGGTGGTGGTTGTCATCGTCATCAATTAATGACCATGTTACATTCTGGCAGGCATTGGATGCTTCAAAAGAATCCCGTGAGCCTAAGGACTGCTTTGTGCATCAGTGTACTGGATGCTTTTCTTGTGCAACTTACACTTGTGAGGTCATCGTTTAGATCCCAAGACTACCAGTCCTGAGAGGGGCAGCTTTATGTCAGGAGATGAGGAGTAAAAGTGAGAGGAGCCAGAACACAACAGGTTCCCTTCTGTAGAGAAGCTACATGATTACACAAATGTATATAAATCTACATATATCTTTATATATATATGCAACATATGATGATGATGATGATGATATATATATATATATATATATATATATATAAATATATATATATATATATACGACATATGATGATGATATATATTTGCATATATATGTAATATATATATATTTACATATACAGAATGCGTAAGATATTTGAGGACAGATTTATATTTATAAAAAATAGATATATAATAACAGATAATGACTTTATTTATTAAAAAATGCTATGAGGATAAAAATAAACCTTTTCTATAATGTTATTCAATAAAGCCACCTTCAGCTTCAACAACTGCTTTCATATAAGATCTAAATTATCTACATGCTCGAATCAAGTGGCTCTGGTTCATTTTGGACACTACTCTCACTATGGCAGCTTTCATAGAATCTTTGGTGTTATGGGTGTGTTCATTGACCTCTCTCTCAACAATGGATTGAGATCTGAGGAATTAGGAGGCCAAATGTTAGGGCTTATGTGATCATGAAAATTTTCAGCCATCCATTTCTGTGTTACTAGAACCATGTGTAATAGTTCAGCATCTTACTGAAACACAAATGGCCTTCCATTGCATACACTGTGTATCCAGGGCTTAACAATTATTTCCAGGACCTCAATGTAGGCAGCAGAGTTAATTCTAAGGCCTTGTGGAAAGAAATAAGGAGGCATCACGTGTCCATTGCTGACAACCCCCAAAACCATGACAGCTGCAGGAAATTTTGTATGCACAACACTGGGAACATCAGAAGGGTCTGCAGAAAACCATCTGTCATTTCTTCTGTTTATTTTTTGATCTTGGTCGAAATTTTTCTTGTTTGAGAAAAACCAAATCAAATCTTCTTCTCCTGAATTTTTCAGTTTGTTTAAGAGCCTTTTAGATATGATGTAGTGATTTTCTTTTGCCTTTTCTGACAAAAAACTGACCTTTTCTCATCATATAAGACTTATATCTGATGTCTTCATGGACAACATTTCTGACTGTCCTCCTGACACATGGAGATCTTTTACAACTGACCTCATGGAGTTTCTGGGATTGTAATCAATGGTCTGTTGAATTTGCTGGATAAATTCAGGTCTTCTGATGATTTCAGAGCATTTAGAATGCTTTTTATGCTTTGATACTGGTGATACATTTCCATCTTCAGTCTCTAGCTTCTTACAAACTTTGCAGACAAAAGATATGGCAACTTTTAAAAATTGAGATATTTCTAAATTGCTATGCTCAGCCTTTATAACCACAATAACAACATGCCACTTCATTTCTTCAGTAAGCTGAAGGTCTGCCATTATTATTTTCTGAAACAAAGATTATACAGAGTTAGCAAAAAATGCAGCAATGACCCAAAAAGGGTATGTCCTCAAATACCTTATGCACCTTGTATATATGTAAATACACACACACACACATAAATGGACTGAGATGTCTGGTGACATGTGGTTCTTGAGAAGACCTGCCCACATCAGCGAGTTCTAGAAGTACTGTGTGTCCCACCCACACATAACAAGAAAACTTCACACACCTTACCACAACAAACCAAACTACATCTCTTATCTTCTTCACATTTCCCCTTTCATGCACAATGCCTACCTCTCATTCCCTATTCCTGTGCTCAAGGCCCTGTTTCACTGTATCATTGCTATCAGGTAGCCCCATCACTATATATATATATACCCGGGTTTTCACCACTCACTTCACCTCCCCACTCTCCAATTACACTTCTTTGGCAATATCCTACCACTTCTATTATGACCTACAAACCCCAAGGGTATGCCCTGGGACTTGCCACCATCTACATCTTTCTCTGCCTTTACTTGACCATCCCATTTATATTCTGATCCCCATTCCTTGTGAGTATGACCAGCACTTTGCCACCATCTCTATTCTGCTATTGCCTTCTCTTGCACTTTCCTCATGTTGGATAACCATGTATCTCCTTTGTGACAGCACACCTATTTCTGTCTTCGTTTCTGATCTGTCACCCAAGGCTTGAAATTTTTGGTGCTCAACTGGTGCTTTATTTTATTGACCCCAAAAGAAGGAAAGGCAAAGTCAACCATGGCAGGATTTGAACTTAAACCATAAACAAGGACAAAATATTGCTAAGCAGTTTCTCAGTATGCTAATGATTCTGTCAGCTCACAACCTTTAATTACTTTAAAATAATATCACTTTTATGTTTACATGTGCACACACACACGAGTATATATGTGTGTATATATATATATATATATATATATATATATATATATATATATACACACACACACACACACACAAACACACACATGTATATATAATTTCACATGTAAGCATACATACATATATTCACACACAAACACACACATTTATATATACATACATTCACATATTAGTATGCACACATACATACATGCATCCACACACATCACACATATATATACATGCATACATATATACATACATACATATATATATATGTGTGTGTGTGTATATATATATATGCATATATACACATATAAACACATACCCATATGTGAATGCATAAACACATCACATATATATGCATGTATATATACATGCAATTATGTGTACATACATAGACACACATATATACATATATATATGCATGCATACCTATACACACACACACACACAGTTACATACACAAACACGCACACATACATACATACACACACACAAACACTCGTTGCTCCAATAAGTTATTATCAGTACATGTGACTTTAAGGGGTCAGACTAAATTATATCTAAGGACCAACCAATCAAGTGGTGGAGCATATACAGTTGCTTCTAGCTACGTTACTGATGTCACAGAGATGAAAGGCCAAGTGAAGCTAGTCAGTGTTTGAACTTAGGAGCCTGAGGGTATGAAGAGGTTAGCAACACACAGAAAAACTCATAAGGTGAAGGATAGAGATAAAATGAAGAAAAGAAAAAAAAACGCTCTTTTTCTCTCTCAACAAAATAGACATAAATACATGTGTCTGTCTGTCGCTATCTATTTATATTTCTCTCTATCTATACATGCATGTGTGTGTGTGTGCTTATGTTTATGCATGCATGAATGTATGTATATATACACACACATACAGACACACAATGTGAAAGGAGAATGGCAGATGAAAAGAGATGAGAACAGAAGGGAAAGAAGTGAGTGGTAAACATGAACAGAGGCGTGGTCGTTGGTGAATCTCAGTTAGAGGGGTGGTGGTAATAGTCAAAGAAGGCGAGCTGGCAGAAACGTTAGCACGCCGGGCGAAATGCGTAGCCGTATTTCGTCCGTCATTACGTTGTGAGTTCAAATTCCGCCGAGGTCGACTTTGCCTTTCATCCTTTCGGAGTCGATAAATTAAGTACCAGTTATGCACTGGGGTCGATGTAATCGACTTAATACCTATGTCTGTCCTTGTTTGTCCCCCCTCTGTGTTTAGCCCCTTGTGGGTAATAAAGAAATAGGTAATAGTCAAAGAAAATAAGGAGGTGATAGGTGGCAATACATAAAGGGATGAGCAACAGTATAATAAAACTGTAGTCAGGAGATGAAGTGAAATGTGGTGGTGGTAGGGAGAGAAGGTGCACAGTGACAGAGATAGATGTCAGAGGTATGTAGGGGTGGATATAGTGAGAAAGAAAATGAGTAGGAACAATTGTCAATGATACTCAGTTGGATCCTGTTAATCTGTCCAATCCATGTCAGCATGGAAAACAACAGATATTAAATAAATATAATGATATCTATACATATACAAACGTAAGTTGCCTGTTTGTGTCAAATTGCTGTCTACATCCGTTAATGGAGTTTAATGAAACTTTGCAAATATGTTCAAGTTGCAAATATGTTCCAGTTCATTACTAGGCTCATTGAAGTTTAATAAAAAATCTATAAATGGACAGCTAGGACCCCTAGAAGGAGTCCACATATATAATCAATATATTTTCCTTTAACAGTCAAGGGAATAATCCATTCATTTTTTAGCAAAGGGAAATAACCCACTCATTTTCCTTTGATCACCCTAAACACTACCAAGCTCAAACTTAATGGCCAAGGAATGGAAACTGACAACAGGTGGATTGTGCCCTACAACCCATTGCTGTCTAACACTTTGCATCCCATGTTAATGTTGAGTCATGCAACTCTATAAAATGTATTAAATATGTATGTAAATACATCAATGAGGGCTCAGGTATGGTGGTATCATATTACTTCATATTAATTATGTCTACAGTATTAATTAATAATTTTCATTGTAATAAAATGCTTGACAATTAATTTCCGTTATTTACTCACTGATAAGTGGTAAAGTCCAACCCCCTATTGTTTGTAATGGGATTGACCAAGGACCTGCGTTCGATATAATTGGTCAGTTAAATTTAAAAACAAAGGGCGACCGTTATAAGGGCTGGTATAAATAAATAAATAGATAAATAAAAAGTAACAGTATGGAAGAGTAGTGTATATTGTAAGGGGCCCAAAATTGTTTAGGACATTGTATATAAAAAAACAAACATGTAAACAAGTACAATGTAAAGCAATGAATGATGCCAGCATTATCATTAAAACATAGATAGGTATATATTTGGACAAATAGGGAATAAGGCGGCTGAGGGTGGAAAACAGACACTACTTCTCCATACTTTTATTTTATACTCTTATTCTTTTACTTGTTTCAGTCATTTGACTGCGGCCATGCTGGAGCACTGCCTTTTAGTCAAGCAAATCAATCTCAGGACTTATTCTTTGTAAGCCTAGTACTTATTCTATCACTCTCTTTTGCTGAACTGCTAAGTTACGGGGACATAAGCACACCAGCATCGGTTGTCAAGTAATGTTGGGGAGGGCAAACACAGATACACAAACATATACATACACACATATATATATATATATATATATATATACATATATACGATGGGTTTCTTTCAGTTTCTGTCTACCAAATCCACTTGCAAGGCTTTGGTCAGCTCGAGGCTATAGTAGAAGACACTTGTCCAAGTTGTCACGCAGTGGGACTGGACCCGGAACCATGTGGTTGGTAATCAAGCTATTTACCACACAGCCACTCCTGTGCCTATATTTATTTATTTATACCAACCTGTATAACAGGTCTTAATAGCTTGCCCTTTGCTTTTAAATTTAACTGACCAATAATATCGAACTGATTAATTATATGAGCAATAGGTGGTTGGACTTTACCACATATCAGTAAGTAAATAATTAAAATTAATTTTTGGGCATTTTACTACAATAAAAACTATTAATTAACTATAGACAAAAATTTTAAAGAACTATTATGATTAATTCAAATCGTTATGGCACTCTCACTCCCTCTTTGACTAAACCTACTGGTGTATCCCATTACTGTAAAATTTTTTATTTTTACTTTTTTTTTTATTACTTATCTACCCTAGTACCCCCATAGAAAAATTAACCTACCAATTACTATTTTAAGTTTAGTCATTTATTTAATGTCCCAAAACAACACATAAACAAAATGATATGATTTAAACATATTAAGCCTTTCCTTTTCCCTTCAAGACTCTTTTTTTTCTTTTATGTATGTATTTTTCTTCACTCTGATGAAGCTCCATGTTCCAGATCGGATTTATTACCAAATATGATGAATATTATTTTAGAATATTAATGGTGATACCATACAACATTGGAAGCAGAAACAGCTGTTAGATGGGATACAAGCTATTTGCATTGAATAAAAAATAATAATTGATCTAAGTCAATTGCTGTTGATCAATATTTCTCCATTTTCTGTTTACTTTATATGTCTGTCTGTCTATCTATCTATCTATCCATCTCTATCTAAATCTATCTATCTATATCTATCTATCTCTCTATCCATCTATTTATCCATCTCTCAATCTAAATCTATCTACCCATCCATCTATCTAAATCTATCTATCTATCTATCCATATATATATATATATATATATATATAAATTTAATACACATTATGAAAGAGCTACTAATAGTTTCATGCTCTTATGATACTTTAAAAAGGCATATTCATCTCTAAGCAATCTTCCAGGCTCTGTTTATGATGATTATATCTGTGTCCCTATCTTATAACTAGCTAGGAAGTGACATAATGATAACGATTATATGGCATGATGATGATGATGATGATGATGATTGCATTGATGTATAGATAAAAAAGGCTTCCCCAAAAATAAGAAGCATTCATTTAGTTTTGAAATGTATTCCCTATAAACATTGCCAGACAGATTGAAGATAAGACTAGAGGATAGAGGTTGAGGAGCAGGGGTAGGAAGGAAAGGAAGTAAGGAAGAAAGAATGAAAAGAAGGCGGAGAGAAATAAAGGAAAATAAAAAAAATAGATGTAGGAAGAAGCAAGGAAGCAAATGTTTATATGTATTTACTATTATTATTATTATTTTCACTATTATCAGTAACACTGCACTACCACCTACGCTGCCACTACAACTATGATCTTTACTGCTACTTCAACCATCTAATTCACATGCCAACACAACCACCACGGAAACTACACCATTACCACAACTGCCACCATCACCATACAACAGCACCATCTGCTCCACCACCTACACCATATCCAAAACCATGATCAACTCTGCCACGACAACGACCACCACAACCAGCACCCATACCACTATCAAAACCACTGTCTACTGTGCCATCATCATGACCCCCCCCCCATACACAACTAACACAATCACCACTCTATTACAACATCACAACCCACCACCACCACCACCACCACTCTATTACAATGAACTTCACTCCCCACAACCTCCCACCACACCTTTCAATGTTTTCTGTCACTAAAAATACTGCTGAAGCACATACATATTTGCACACGCACACATACACACACAACTACCTACATGCATACCCAAACACCAATACATATACACACATCTAACACACACACTCACACAAACATACATACAAATCTTCATAGACATGAAATAGGTTTATTTCAAGTGTTTGATACACACACACACTCACACACGCACGCACACACACACACACAGCAATGCGCATAGATATATACATCCCTACACATGTGAAGCAAAACAGCCCTACCCCAAACACCTGAAAATATCTGATGCTCTGCGATGGCATCCAAGGATCACATCTTATCTTCTAAGAATGTTGGATGCTGATGAGCTGTGATGGGGGTAGAGGTTCTAGAATTCTCTGTGAATATCTCAGACAAACAACACAACAATAAAACTTACAATACGCATCTCCTTGACAGACTTATTCCTCATATGCACCCAGACATATGTATTGCTAGTCTTGCACAAGATCTGCAAGGGGTTTTATCTGATTGTCGGAATTTAAAAAGATATCAATGCACTCTATGTGGTTGCCCATATAAGTATGTGTGTGTGTGAGTGTGTGTATGCATGTCTTATGTATGCATTTCAGTGTGCTCATATATGTATGTGTATTATGCATGAGTTAACATTATATATATATATATATATATATATATATATATATATTCTACGCCAGCTGCTATGTTGTTGTTGTTTTGTCTCATTTGGTCTAAAGTCGTATGACAACCACCGTTATATATATTTTGTTTATTCATTACTGTTTTCAATTTCGTTTTCGTCTCTTGTATTTACATCCGTCTTGTGCGTTCACATTCCTGTCTTCTACCAAGAAATCTAATGCTTACAGCTTAGTTTTTTTCTTGGGGCTGGCCGAGTTGGAGCAAATATCAGAATTGAACAGCCGAAATTTGCTATGATGATTCGGTGTCTGACTGAAGATTGAAGGCTTCGAATGATTTGTCTGTGTTCCGTGTTCATCCCTTCCTGTATTTCACGTTCATTATATATAAAAACATTCATTCTATATATATATATATATATACATACATGTGTAGGAGTGGCTGTGTAGTAAGTAGCTTGCTTAGGAACCACATGGTTCCGGGTTCAGTCCCACTACGTGGCAACTTGGGCAAAATGTCTTCTACTATAGCCTCGGGCCAACCAAAGCCTTGTGAGTGAATTTGGTAGATGGAAACTTAAAGAAGCCCGTCGTATATATATATATATATATATGTATATATATATGTGTGTGTGTGTGTGTGTGTGTGTGTGTGTGTGTATGTTTGTGTGTCTGTGTTTGTCACCCCATCCCCCAACATCGCATGTGTGCTTACGCCCCTGTAACTTAGCAGTTCAGCAAAAGAGACTGATAGAATAAGTACTAGGCTTATAAAGAATAAGTCCTGGGGTCAATTTTCTCAACTAAAGGTGGTGCTCCAGCATAGCCACAGTCAAATGACTGAAACAAGTTAAAGTGTATACACATAAACACATTTGTATAGATGTGTATTGAAGTATGGAAACCAAGCCAAAACAGATTAAAAAAAAATAACAATTGTGCAATCATACTCTAGTTCAATCCCAACCAAACTTTTTAACAAAAACTATCCAATCACACCTCACGCCCAAGCTCTCCACTTGTGATATTTTTTGACAAATATCATCCAATCATAGCCATTCTCCATCCCATACAAAATTCTTGACAAAAATTCATCCAATCACACCTCGCACCTGAGTTTCCCACCTGTCAAATCTTTTGACAGAAATACATTCAATCACAGCTTAACTCCCTACAGAAAAAAAGAAACCACAAAAGAAAAAATATGTCAGCCTGCTTTGAAGTTCAGAACCCCCCCCAAAAAAAAATTAAATAAACCTCACACCCTTCTCCCCACTCCCAGCAATGGAAATTGCTAATAGCAGAAATTCCAAAAGATACAGGAAACATATTTTTTTTACCTATTTTGCAGTTAATTGGTGATCAAAGTATCAAAAGATCTATGAAAAGATTGCAATTATGAAAATAAAAAAATAAAAAAAACATCAAAGGGACATACGTTCTAGGCTAGTGGTACTATTTTAGGTAAAATAGTTGGTGATGATGGTAGAGGTAATAGTGGAAGTGACAATGTTTTAATAGATGATGTTGTTTTTGTTGTTTTTAGTGATAATGGTAGCAGAAATAATGTTGTTGGTGATGCCATGATGGTGTTTGTAGTAAATGCAATGTCAGTACCATTGCAAATGTGTTAGTGTTGTTGTAGTAGTTTGCTGTTAGCAGTGAAGATGACAATAATAATGGTAATAAAGACTGATTTCAAATTTTGATGCAAGGACAGCAAATTTTAGGGGAAGGCATAAGTCGATTACATCAATCCCAGGGCTCAACTGGTACTTATTTTATCGACCCAGAAAGAATGAAAGGCAAAGTCAACCATGGCAGAATTTGAACTCAAAACACAAAGACAGATGAAATGCTGTTTAGCATTTTGCTTGGCATGCTAATGGTTCTGCCAGCTTGAATTGTTGTTTAGCTTCATTATCAGATCCTGATCCAGCAACTTTCAAAGACATACCGAGTATGACCCTCACACCTTTTTTGCAGTCATTATGTATCAATGATTATATTATTTCATGTGTCCTTCAATGGTAAAATGTAACTTGAGGAAGGTTTGTGCTCTATCTCTAGCAGGTAAAGTAATCATATAAAGGCTCTCAATGATGTTAATATGGTTGCTAATGGTGACAAAAATGTTAGTTGCATTGATATATTGTTGCTGTTGTTGTTGCCAATGGTAAAGGTGTTTCTGGTGGTGGTGGGGTGATGATGGTGATGGTGTTGTGCAGACGATGTTGATGTTGCTAATAGTGATGACAGTGACAGTGTTGCTAATGTGGATGGTGTTAGTTGTAGTGATGTGGTGATGTTGATGTTATTGTTACTAGTGAGGATGATGTTGGTGCTGATGATAGTGTTAGCCGTATAGGCTGATAGGATGATATTGTTGTTGCTAATGGTGATGGCACTGTCGTTGATGCTATTTCTAATGCTGATGATGTTGCTAATAGTGATGACGACAATGATGAAGATGGTTGTAATGTTATTCATGTTGATGTGGGGATGTTAATGGTGATGACGACGTTGTTGATGGTGGTGGTAAGAGTTCTGACAATATCATAATGTTGCTAATGATGATGATGGGGTAGCTTAGAGTTATCATGATGTGATGATGATGATGACAGTGGTGATTTTACTGAAGGGGACACTGGTATTTGTTGAGCTGGCATGGTGCTATTGTTGCTAATCATGAGGTTTAAGGTTGGTTCAAATAGCTGATGTCTTATTGTTGCTACTGCTGCTTTTAGTAACAATAATGTTGATAAGGGTTGTAGTGAAGGTGAAATAGGGGGCATGATGGTGTTTGTGTAGTGTGGAAGAGGAACTAATGGAGTTCTTAAGGATAATATGTGTGTGGGAAGTGATTATGATAATGATGAACGATGAGAATAATGAAGAATGATGATGAACATTGATGAATGATGAGCAATGATGATGATGTGGAAGAGGAGGTTCATGATGACAATGGTGATATTATACTGATGACAAGTGGCAGAGGCCACAAAAGCAGGCAACACATTTTTTTTTAATGAATATTATAATAACACTTTAGAAAAAAAAAATTTCAATTTTAGATTAAGATCTTAAATGACTTAATTTTCCATCCATCAGATTCTGTTTTGAACAACATTGGAAAAAAAAAGTGAGGAAAAAACCAGAAAAAAACCCCCCAGATTTTGCAAAGAATGTTGAAAAAAATGACCAAAATTATTCTAAAATGCCTGAGATTTCCATTTTGTCAAATTAGAGAGCAAATATAATTTTGAAGTTGATGCACAAAAATGAAGACCTTCCATGATGCTTCAGAAAACTAAGAATGGTAATTGTCACAATATGTTCAGTCCCAGGCCAGACCTATCTGATTCTCTGACATCACTCACCTCAAGTGCTAAAGATCCTCACTTCAAATACCAACTAAACCTAACTACATGCATACTTGCGGGTATAGCCATGTGTTGAAGAAACTCTCTTTGCAATCATATGGTTCTTGCTTCAGTGCCACACACTGGCACCATGATCAATAGTTTCTCCCTACCTAATTTTACTAGGTAGGTAGAAACTGTTAATATCCCCACCATCTGGCCCTGGGGTATCTTTAGCGGAATCCAAACTGTTGAAAACCTTCACATCAGGTTGCTTGTTGGAGGATAACATCATTAAATTACATTACTTCATGTTGCAACAACCCATAAAACTTGGTTTTGGCAGCATTTGAACTCAGGACATAAAAATGGATGACACGCCGCTAAACATTTTGCCCAGCATGCTAACAACTGTGCCAGCTTGCTGCCTTAACACATTCAAATATTGACCACATGTATCACGAAGTGTGTTCATATTACAATGCTACATAACTACTTAGGGTCTTTCAGACATTGATAGCTATAACAATAATAACAGTTGTACACAATATACTGAAAATTCAAATACTGATTACATACTAACAGAAAAAATAATAGTCATTCTCTTTTTGTTTGCTAACGTTTTGGGTTGACTTTTAAATAATTGTGTCTTCTGGTTATGTAAGAGAATGGAGAAAGATGAAATTCGCGGCATGCCATCCATCTTTATGTCCCGAGTTCAAATGCTGCCATGGTAAACTTAGCCTTTCTTCTTACAGGGTCGATAAAATAAGTACCAGTTGTGCTCGGGGGTGGAGGTGGGAGGCAATGTAATTGACTTATCTTTTCCCCTGAAATTGCTGGCCTTGTGCCAAAATGTGAAACTAATATTTAAATACATTTTTGTTCAATTAACAATTCATTTTCTTCTTCATTTGTATTATCTTTTTTAAAGGGGTCAGCTTTTAGAGAGAGGGGGAGGAGGGGAAGAGAGAGGGGAAGGGAGAGAAAGAGAGAGAGGGAGGGAAAGAGAGAAAGAAAGAGAGACTATGCATATGTGTCAGTGATAGGCAAGATGTGCATGTTGTGTGTGTGTGTGTTGTATTTGCAGTGATACAGGGTGTTGCAGATGGATGATATTGATGTAACGACAGTGTACTCCAACTGATGTCTCACTTCACCTGCCATAGGAGCTACATACTTAGATGGGGGTTCAGCTGACTTCTGCTAGTTCATTGCACATTTGCAGAGATCAACAGTTGGTTAAATAGACCCAAACAGTTGGATGGTACTTTATTAATTTATTGACTCCAAAAGAATGCAAGGAAAACATAACTTCAGCAGAATTTGAACTCAGAATGTAGAGAGGCAGAACAAATACTGGAAGGTATTTTGTCTAACATTCTAATGATTCTGCTACTCCAACAAACATTTTGTATTATTTTGTTTTACCAATTTTTATAGAGACTCTAATCTGAAAGCGTTGCTATCTAAGGTAGAAAATAGTTATTTCTTTATTGCCCATAAGGGGCTAAACATAGAGGGGACAAACAAGGTCAGACAAGGGAATTAAGTCAATTACATCGATCCCATTGATTAACTGGTACTTATTTAATCAACCCCGAAAAGATGAAAGGCAAAGTTGACCTTGGCAGACTTTGAACTCAGAACATAACAGCAGAAGAAATACCTATTTCTTTATTGCCCACAAGGGGCTAAACATAGATGGGGCAAACAAGGACAGACAAATGGATTAAGTTGATTATATCGACCCCAGTGCGTAACTGGTACTTATTTAATTGACCCCGAAAGGATGAAAGGCAAAGTTGACCTTGGTGGAATTTGAACACAAAACGTAACGGCAGACAAATATCGCTAAGCATTTCGCCCGGCGTGCTAACGTTTCTGCCAGCTTGCCGCCTTAAGGTAGAAAATATTGCTCTACATTTTACTGGCCGTGTGGCTAAGAAGTTCACATTATAGCCACATGGTTTTGGGTTCAGTTCTACAGTGTGGCACAGTGGGGAAGTATATTCTACTATAGCCTTTGCTGAGCAAAGCCTTGTGATAGGATTTGGCAAATGGAAACTGAAAGAAGCACATCACATGTAGGGCCAAAACCATAGCTTATGTAAGTATATGTGTGCATGTTCATGCAAATGTGTGCGAGTCGCCTTGTCTTGACATTATGCAACAGTTATAAAACAATCAAAACCATCATAGAAATGGCACTGTTCATTTCCAGTGTTTCTTGAAAGCATGTCTGGCAATGAGAAAATATTACATTGCTTGCAAAATGGTGAGGGTTGGCATCAGGAAGGGCATCAATGAATTCCTTCTGACCCATGCAAACATGGAAAAGTGGATGCTAAAATGACACTGACATAAAGATGATTTTTATGTCACTATAATTTTTATGTGACTATATCAATATCTGAAAAATATTGTACCATTGTGTGTATCAATATATTTGTGATGCATTTTGTTATTTTCATATAAATTAGAACTTGCTCAACAAGTTGTTGTTTCTTAACCACAGCTCATTGCACCCTGGTAAAACAGACCTCTGATCAAAGGCATTCCACCCATGACTACCCTGCCATCTTGGAAGCAAGGCATCAAGGTCTACATTATCATTTTCCAATGTGCCCCTCTTTTATGACAGTGAGGGTATGAATTGAGAGATATATGGTAGCTATTTTCAGCATATTGAGAACCAGATAGAGGTTGACATTGAGGACAGAGCTGCGTACGGGGCAGCTTATATCAAAATACCTTACTTAAAATAAAATACCTAGCAATTTATTCATTTGCTTTAAATGTTTTTTTAATTCTGGCATAAGTCGGATAGTTACATATTTGAGGCGGTGACTAGATGAACTTCCTGTTGCAAACCCTTACCTGTTTTACAAGTAAGGAAATACTGGTTGCTCATGATGCAGTGGGTTGTGCATTTGAGTGTGTGATGTGGCCATCCTGCCACCTCCCTTCTTTTGTATTACAAAGAGAAAGGATCACATGGAAAGCAGTCCACTGCAGCACCTTGCCAATTGCAGTGCAGCAATATTTAAAACAAAAATGAAGTTTATTTGATAAAATAATTTGTATTTCTAAGCTTCAGTAGTTTCTGAGATAACAGAGCAGACAGAGTAATCAATCAACCAATCAATAAATCAATCAAGCAAGCAGGATAAAATAACAGGATAGTTGGGCTATGAGAAGAACTGATGGTGGTTTGAGGTTCCCAAGTGGCCATGAGCAGTGAAAGTTTTCATAATGTACTAGGATGACAATGGGAGGTGGCCATGTCAAGATAAAAGCTAACAAAAGACAGGGAAAGAAGCGCTGAGGTTAGATCGAAGGATGCAGAGTTCTCATAGAAGAGATAGTCATATTACAGGACAGAAAATGGAGTTGGGGGAGACATGTCCTATTACAGATCTGTACAACCCACACAAACATGATGTGGGGGGAAAAATGTGAACATCCAACAACAGAAATTGTAATGATGATGATGAGTGATGATGCTGTCACTGTTGCTGCTGATGATAATGATGATGACATTAACTGTAATGATGAATGTAATTATGAAGATAATCATGATGTCAAAGATTATAATAGTAATGATTATGATTCCTTATGTAAGTACAAAACCACATGTATTAATCTAGATCAACTCAGGTACTTGACTGGTGCTCATCAAAAGCTTGAGGAATGAAAGGGGTCCAACAACAAAAAGCTTTCTAAACTCAAAACTAAGAACCATTTTATTTGTCATTGTACTACTTCTGCTGTCTGCAACCTTATATGATCTTTAAGCAGATGTTCATCACTGGACTGTGTCCATACATTGTTATCATAGTCGTCGTCGTTTAATGTCTGCTTTCCATGCTGGCATGGTTTGGACTGTTTGACTGTGGCTGGTAAGCCAGAAGGCTGTACCAGGCTCCAATCTGATATGGCAAAGTTTCTACAGCTAGATGCCATTCCTAACGCCAACCACTCCAATAACATATATGTGTGTGTGTGTGTGTGTGTGTGTGTGTGTGTGTGTGTGTGTGTGAGTGTGTGTATGAATGTGTGTGAGTGTGTGTGTATGTGTATGTGTGTGTGTGTGTGTATATATATATATATATATATATGTGTATGTATGTATGTATTTGTGTGTCTCTGTTTGTCCCCCTACCATCACTTGACAACTGATGTTGGCATGTTTACGTCCCCGTTACTTAGTGGTTTGGCAAAAAAAACTAATAGAATAAGCACTAGGCTTACAAAGAATAAGTCCTGGGGTCAATTTGTTTAATGAAAGGTGTTGCTCCAGCATGGCTGCAGTCAAATGACCGAAACAAGTAAAAGAAAAAAAATATTTATGTTCACAGGATAACAGTTGCTTCTGGGCTTATCGCCTATCCTCTCCAACAACATTATGGACTTAAAGAACAAATAAGAAAATATGACCAAGGTTGAGTTGATGTCGAAGCCTCAACAGGGTCATTTGGCTTGTTAGAAAAGACATCCAAATCTGCAGTAAAGAGAAGATACATGAGATAACATATTCATAGACACTCTTAACCCTATGGTGTTCACATTATTCTGCCCAAATTAATGCTTTTTTATCCACATTGTTTTGAACTAATCATGCATTATCTTGTAACGGTTTCTATTTTGATGAGGTAGCTGTTAATTTTTAAAACGATATTGTAGGGTAGGTGTGAGAGGCCAAATCCGGCCATTTTGAACATAAAACAAGCAGAATACTTTTGGCCAGATATGGCCGGTTTAAATGCTAAAGGGTTAAAGAAACAAGAAGACTTCAGCTGGAATGCCTTCAACCACAGCAGGTTTGTTTAATGAAGCCAACTTGGGGAGGTTAAACAAGCATAATAACAACAACAACAACAACCATGAACCAACTAGGAAACATTCCTTTAAGCACTTGGTCTTCCAGAAATAACAGCTAAAACATGTCTCAAATAATGGCCTACTGAATTACAGAACACTTTGGGTAATCTCACCCTAGACACACTATATCTGAATAAAAGATGAGATGGCTAGGGTTGAAATTCATTTGATCACAGTTTTATTTGATACTGGGGGCAACCTGGGATTAACACTCTCTTATCTAAGTCAAAATAGAAGGATTAACGGAGCAACTTGCCTCTCACACTATAGAAACATTTCTCATGGCATTGCTTTGGAAGATGGTGAGGAAGATGTATTGAAACAGCCACTCAGGCTCACACTTGCAGACAACAATCTCTGCCCTGATAGCTGGGATATGGTATGAGGGAGAAGAATGCTGGAGGTCTCAACTGCCACAGGCCCGACTATAAACCCATTGGAGAGTGACCGATACTTTGACAATTTGCTTTTCTCAGCCTGACAAGCAGCAGAGCCTGGGCTGGTAGCTGACAACACCAAGTTGCTGTTGCTGTTGAGCAAACGGTCTTCGTCCCAGAACTCGCCAGATGGGAGAAGTCCGAAACGTGGTCCTTTTGCTATTCATTAGACCCGCAGAAGAGAAAGCAGGTCAACCCCCGACACCGAGAGCATCGACAGATGGATCAATGCGCATCCAGGCTCAGCGGTTGCGTAGGAAGTCGATCGACAGATGGATCAATGCGCATCCAGGCTCAGCGGTTGCGTAGGAAGTCGGGGACAAGAAACAGAAAGAAAGAGAGAAAGTTGGAGCAAAAGAGTATAACAGGGGTCGCCACCACCCCCTGCCGGAGCCTCGTGGAGCTTTAGGTGTTTTTGCTCATTAAACACACACAACGCCCGGTCTGGGAATCGAAATCGCGATCCTCTGACCACGAGTCCGCTGCCCTAACCATTGGGCCATTGTGCCTCCACACCAAGTTGCTGCTGGAGAAGGGGTCACAGCATGTGGTATCCCAGATGAGGAGTCTACTGCCAAGGAACAGGAAAATTCTCATACTGATCAATCTTTTACTGTCCCCGCAGTCTAGCCCCACAACAATGTGACTACTCCAACAGCTTTCCATAGTTCCTTTTGTGCCTCTTTATATGGGCTTCCATAGTATTCATGATAAAAAAAAACAGTATTAATATCTCTTATTTTGCTAAGTGGCTTCCAGATGAAACAATAAAAAAAAAAGAATGTGAGAACAACAAAAAAATAAACAAGACAAATAAAACAAAATTTAACTTTTCTAAATTTGAGAAAATCTAAAGAGGAAAATATAGATTGTTCCATAAAAACAGACAATAAAAAACAAAAGACAATACTAACAAAACCCATCACAAATGTTTGCTTGTTTGTCTGTGAAAAATGTGATGCAATGTTTTATTATTATTATTATTATTATTATTACTTCTGTTTTATGTGTATTTTCATTATACATATATATATTTATATACATATACATATATATATATATATATACATATATATATACATACATATATATATATACATACATATATATATATACATATATATATATATACATACTATGCACGTATATATATGTCCATTGTATATTTGTAAAGAGTTCTTATTGTTGTTTTAAATCCATTCAGCTTGAAATAGTTTTCATTGAAGTGTATTCATTCAGTGTTTGTAGCTAACTATGTTGCAGCTAAGTTTAAGCACACACAACCACACAGACTCATAATTTCAATACAGGACTGTGAGTATGTAAGCATGTGTGTGTACACCTGTGTGTGTGTGTATGTGTGTGTATGCATGTATGTGTGTGTGTATTATGTGTGTGTATATGTATTATGTGTGCGTATGTATTATGTGTGTGTATGTATTATGTGTACGTATGTATTATGTGTGCGTATGTATCGTGTGTGTATGTATTATGTGTATGTGTGTGTATGTATTATGTATGTATGTGTGTATGTATGTGTGTGTGTATGTATGTATGTACGTATGGGCGTTTGGTGGTGGGACCCTGATTCACGAGTTCCAGGGTTTTGAGGAGTGTGGAACCACCTCTTAGCCATTGTTATTCCCATGTCTATGCTGACGTGGAATAGTAACAGTTATAGGTTAACTAGCATGGAAGGCCCCTACTTCTCATTAGAACTTCCTTCTACAGAAGGTAAACCTGTATAAAAAAAAAACCTGAAGTGCAGTTGATTTCTGGTTGTCTCAGCCTCTCTTGTGCCACTCATGTTATAGCTGATTGTACAGAAACGTGGGTTCAGTGCAGTGCAACACTTTATCCACTCAAAGCAAATTCATGAACTGGAACACCATGGACTCTTGGAACATGTACATGAGTTTAGAAAGTGGTCTTATTCAGTCATGAGTTGATTTCCACCATACATACACACACACACACATTGGGCTGTTGTTGTTTTTTTAGCCCCAATCCTCCTCATAATCATAATTATTTTATAAATTGATTTTTTAAAAATATTTACAAAAAAAAAAGATTTTTTCGTGGCATTGCCAGTACCGCCTGACTGGCCCTTCTGCCGGTGGCACATAAAAGCACCCACTACACTCTCAGAGTGGTTGGCATTAGGAAGAGCATCCAGCAGTAGAAACTCTGCCAGATCAAGATTGGAGCCTGGTGCAGCCATCTGGTTCGCCAGTCCTCAGTCAAATCATCCAACCCATGCTAGCATGGAAAGCAGACGTTAAACGATGATGATGATGATATATATATAGGCAACTCATTAGACTCAAAAAAGCTTTGAGTCTGATGAGCCACCTTTACTCTAAGTAAAGTCAATGGTTACTCTATGACTGGCCATAACTTTTAACTTTCTAAAAAATATATATTTATACACACACACATAAATGTATAGAAAATATTTCATTCATTTCAGTTTTACTACCTTTCTTCTATGTGAAATTTATTTCTTGAGTTAATAACTATTTGGAAATCAATGGGTAAAAATCCATGATTCTTACTGGTTACCTCACACCTGCAATGTACCTAAATACAAAAGCTGAGATGTACATGCCTTGTTAACACAGGCAGAAGTACATTCTTAAATACTGGTCCAAGCTGCCTTAGAGCAATAACATAATGTTCCCCACCACTGCTTCTCTCCATTGGGCCTTTCCTCTTTACAATAATTCTCTTTCATTATTCTTTTCTTCCTACATCTTTTTCCCTCTGTCTTTTTTCCTGTATCCCTCTCCAAGTCCCTTTTTTTTTCTTTCTCCTCCATCTATCTATACCTTCTTCATTCCACTTATAATATTCCATTCCTCCAGATCTGGATATCTAAACTGATCTTACTTCTAACCACAGAAATAACTCTTCAACTCTAAATCATGAGTTATCACCCTCGCCACACACACACAAATAATTATAAGTTTTTCCTTTATATTAAAAAATATATATATATTTCTTCTCCTGAAAGGCTTTGTATACAGGGTTTCAAATGTAGCAAATTTTCTCTTTTTTGTTTTGCAGTGCTCAACTTAGATGTATGATGTGCCCACCTGGAGAGTGTCAGGCATTATTATCTTCACATAAAACTCCAACTCATGGTCATTGTTTGTTAGCAGGATTGCCATTAAACTATATTTATAGTTGAATGCTTTTACTTTTTGTCTAAGAACCATAACTATTCTCTCTTTCTCACACACATATATACAAAAGCATGCAAGTATGGACATATATATATATATATACATACTATATTATTGTATATGTACATAATTGTGCATATGTGTGTGTGCATGTGTGTATACATATATGTGTGCTTGAATATATGTATGAATAAAATGGAAATATTACACCTACACATGAACTTAAACAAATGACAAAATGAAATACATAAACACTCTTAATACACATTTCTGACAACCTACACATGTACACACACACACACATGCACACACACACACACCCACACAGCACAGGCACACACATACACACATACACCCACACCCACACAGCACAGGCACACAGTTAAGGCAACACAAATAAACATTGATACAATCAATAAAATTCATGCTAATACTTCAGAGGAAGAGATTATAGTTACATTCACCTATCTACACTTTTTTAAACAAACAGATGTACACAACACACACATTTCGGAAAAATAAAAACTGATGCCAACACAATAAACTCTAAATTGAAAAAAAAACAACCAAAAAATCTTACACCCACATTTTAAATTAACTACATTTTCAGTGAGTAACCAATTCTAAAACTAAAAGAGAATAGTGAAAAACCAAAGGTCACAAGAGGAATTGCTGTGTCTGTGTGTGTATGTTTTTGCTGTTTAGCCTTCAGGACAGTCATACTGAAGTAGAACTATGATTAAAAGTATTCTAATAGTGGCCATCCTTTTTCATATTTGTGTGCATCTGAGTTTCAGGTGTAGCTCTGTGATTAAGAAGTTCAATTTTCAACTATGTGGTTCCAGGTTCAGTCCCACTGTATGGCATCTTGGGCAAGTGTCTTCTACTAAAGCCTTCAGAAGAACTCATCTCAGATTGTCATGAACACAGAACATTCTTTTAACAACACAAGTATCTTTTAACAACAAGCCACTTGAGACCAGTTCCATCCAGTTCTATCAGACTGTATTGTCTTAAATTAGTAAATGGAAACTGAAAGAAGCCTACTATGTGTGTAGTGTGTGTGTGTGTGTGTAAGTGTAT
>NC_043002.1:21695225-21757725 GCF_006345805.1 Octopus sinensis | reverse complement strand
TAATTTTAATATTTCTATTATATGTAATTTTCTAGATGGTGTGATTTAATTGTTCATTTTGAATTGATAAAAGGTAGTTTTTTTCTAATTTATATATATATATATATATATATATATATATATAAACTTGATTTGTTCATGTGACAATATATCATATGGAGCAGGTTTTAAATATAAGAATGCACAGCTCAACATTTGCACCATGTATTGAGTACTAAACTTTTAAGTTGGCTTTAACCCTTGCGTTACCGTGTTCATTTTGAGATGCTCTGTGTTTCTTTTAATTAATTTTAAATATAACGAAGAATTTAGTAAAATAACTTAGTTATCATTAAGCTGGTGTAAGGAACATAAATTGTGACTAATATTTGGTGGAAGATTTTCATTCAAAACTTATGAAAACAAGACATTTGTACAATAGAACCAGAGGTGGTTTCACCCGAGTTTGTATTGAAAGGGTTAAGCTAACCAAATTCAACAAAGCAATTAAAATGTGTGTGTGTCTGTATGTGTGTATGTATGTGTACATTTTATATACATATATATATATATACACATCTAGATAATCTCTCCCTCTCAATATATATATATACATATATATTTACATATATGTAATCTATATATATATATATACAGATATAATCTATATATCTATCTATCTATATACATATATATATATATACACATAGAGAGAGAGGTATATATATATACATATATATATATATATTATATATATATATATATTATATATATATATATAGGTATATAAAGAGAGAGAGATATATATACACACACACAAGTATATATATACACACAGACATGTACATATATATTTCTTGAAACATCTTTTAATGAATCTTGGTTTTGTAGAAACACAATGTGGCCTATGTTAAAATGGATATAAAATTGTGTGAAAAACCAAGGTGCTGTACCTTTCAACAGAAGCTGTATACTGATCAAAGGAAACTTGTAGCCCATGAGATTTTCAGAATGGTTTGCCTAACAAAAAATTACCTTGAATTTTTTTAGTAGTGCAGCTGACCTAATGATGAGCCATGTCTCATGCAGCCCACTTCTTAGAAAAGGATGTCCATTCTTGTATACGAAGCAACCATTTCACACCTGGACAGCATCAAAAGGAATTATATATGTCCAACAGTAAATAAGCCTCCACTGCTGCTGTTTTCAACATATCTACTCTTTTAGATCAAGGAACAGGCAAAACTTTACTTCCTTGTCATAATTCATTTGCAAACTGAGTGACCAGAGAATAACATGGCCACCAGTAACCTAAAATAATCATCAACAAAAGCAAACCATACTTTATCAGGAACACAAAGCTGTAGATTTTGTATAACTGAAAAATTCCAGATTCTCAGGCAGTCTATAATATTCCTTCACTGGAAATCAGAAATATCATCTTATTGTTGCCACTGATAGAAATTTTTCCTGGAAAATTATTAACTCCTAGAAATCGTCTTTAAAAGGCATTCAGCCTTGCAGAGTAATAACCTTAAAAGACAACCAACCTGCATTGGCTCCCTTTAAAATAATACAAAAATCCATGGGCAAAGGCTTTGCAGACCACAAGACTAACCAATGATCAGCATTAACAAATTGACAAATGACCATACGAGATCATCCAATAACTTCCATTGTCTTTCATAATACTCCAAATTTATCTGAAAGATCAGTCATGAACCTCACACATGTAGCAGTGGGAGATGCAGAGTAATGATGGAATGAATTCAATAACTCACATACAATGTATTCACAACAAAATGATGAAACTATTACAATAATAATTATTATTATTAATATTATTAATATTTTGCACTAAATATAAATCTATCTAATAAATTGAGTTCCCTTTCCTTCCATTGGTGCATATATATATAGCTATATATATCCATATATGTATGTGTGTATATTTATACTTGCATGTATGTATGTATATATATATATATATGTGTGTGTGTGTGTGTGTGTGTGTGTGTGTGTGTGTGTGTGTGTGTGTGTGCACGCATATACATTTGTGAATGTGTGTGTGCATATACATTTGTGAATGTGTGTTCATTTGAATTTAGAAACAAGGAGAAAAGTACTCAGAACAGAAGTGGGGGTGTAATTATTTATGGTAGCACAGAGCTTATACCCTGTCGCTACTGTGGACTTAGCAATTATGCTCATTGATCTCATATGGGTGCGTCTATGCACACACACAGCATGTATAAATGTTATGTATGTATGTATGTATGCATATATGTATGTATACATATATGTATCAATGTATACATACATGTACATATAATATATAAAAAGAAGACATAGAAAGAATAGCAAAATGTAAAATGACCAAAAAAAAAAAATTGTCAAACTCACATACAATGTATTCATAACAAAATAATGAAACTTTTACAGTAATTATTATTATTATTATTATCATACTCAAGCTTACCTTGCTGAAACAATGGGTTTCCGTGGCGCATGGCCTGGAGGCTTAGGACTGAAGCTTGTTCCTTGTTCAGAAGAAGCCAGAGGTTTTAAGGCATTGCTACCAGAACAATCAACAGCTTGTTCATACGAACTGGTCATTGCTAATTTTTGACTGTTTTTAGTCCGAGATCTACTAATTCGTGATTCTGATGTAGAGCGTTGCCTACTACCACCTATTCGGAAATGTTTCCTGCTACACATGTCCTCTGTATAGCCACTATGAGGATCGGCCAAAGAGGCGTAATCCTCGTTGTTCCTAAAGGGACCCTGCTGTGAAGTAAGAGTTACGCTGGCTTCCCCAGGTGACAAAACATAATTCCCATCGGGATCAAGAGCCAGATCTGGCCTGGACCCTAGAGAACTGACACTAATATTATCCAGAGCTTTGTCATCTTTCGTTAGACTTAGTAAAAATCTTGACACAGCACAGTCTGAGTGGTCACTTAAACCGACATCACTATCTCCTCGTTTGTGGTGCTTGGGGCTAGACTTAACAGTAAGTTGTGCTAAGGGGGGCTTCCCAAGTACACCCCCCTTTGATTGTGAACCAGATTTCTTATCGGATAGACTGCTGCGAACCTTTAAAAAGCGCCTTGTAGCGCTGAACGGATGCTTTAGTGGTGACCCTATCAAATTCCCAATATCTTTCACAAGTTTTTCAGGCATTTTACTAGGGCTTGATGGAGTAAATTGGACATTTCCATCAGGAATGGTAAACGATCGGGGAATACTTCGAAGTGCGTGCTCTGAAGAGTCCTCTGGAAAAGAAAATTTTGATTCCTCCCAGTTAATTGCATTCACATCTTTATTTTTCACAGCAGCCGATGCATCTACTGCATTGGTGTCAACAGCTTCGTCTGAGCAGGCTAAAATGTTGAACGCGTCTTTGCCATCGTCCAATAATGTCATTGAGTTCCTATTTGCGCTGTCTGGCCGGATGGATACTTCATCCGCTAGCGTGTTCTGGTGAGAATATTTTACTTTATCACGTACTTTCACTAATTTACTATCAACGCTTGGTCCTCGGGTGTCATTACCATGTTCGCTGTCGTGATCGTGGTCGTGTTCATCTTCGGAGCTTGAACCAAATGCAGATATTCCAATCCAGTGACTTATTACGGTATAAGGGGCAGCCTTTGTGGCAAATTCATCATTGAATGCGTTTGTAGCATCCATATGGGTTTGAGTTTTGTCATCTCCCTGAGTTGGTGCTCCACTAACTGTGAGAATCTGCTGTGGGTTGACTGGGTTTGTATGCTCAGTTATGTTGCACATGTGCTCCGCTTTTGAGTTCTTCTCGAAGTGATTTTGAGTATTGTCTTTCTCGGGACTCTCGACAGGGGTCTTGGTACCTGATGTTACTTTTGGTTCAATAGCACCATGAGATTTTGGACTATGGGATAATTTTATGAGAGTCTCGCCATTCTTTTCCTCGCCACTTTCTTTAGTACCTTTGCTGCTCACTGCACCTTTGCTGCCCCGATCCTCCTCAACAGCCTGCACATCCTTGTCCTCGCCCAGTTCCTTCTTCTCTGATGTGCTCTTGACGCAATCGCATTTACTGCAGCCGGGATCGTCGGGTGTTGGCTTGAGAATATGGCGCAGCTGATTGTCGAGAACAGCAAGGTCAGACGAAGACTTTTGACCCCCAGCAATAGAGAGCTGAGCCTTGTCAGCTTTTAGAATCTCGGCCTTGTCCACAATCATTTCTTTGCTTCCTTGCTCAGATCGGCACTTCCATTCATCCTTCTCGAGTTGCTCCAACTGTTTCTTCTGGCACATTCTTTCTTTCTGTTCTTCACGAAGTCGATTATCCATCTCACTTTTGTACATGTGGTTGTCAATAATCAGATCGATGTTTCCTTTCTTCGTGTCAGCATGGTCCTCTTCTTGGTTATAGCTGAAGTTTTCATCCATCACGTCTGTGGCACCATGACCTGGAGTATGTGGTCCATGAAGGTGGCTGCAATAATTTGTAAAAAGAAAAAAAAAAAAGAAAAGAAAATAATTAATAAATTTGTTAATCAATTAAGCAACAACAAAGTAATTGTCAATTACATAACAACAAAGCAAATAAGTCAATATAGAAGAGGACAATCATTGCAAAGTTGACTAGATTGAGTCTCACTACAATCTATGGCAAAGACATCTAACACTCAACAACCTACTCTATTCCATTTAGCTGTAAAAGTAGAGCTAAGTGCCTAAATAATGGTGTAATTCATTGCTGGCAGCAGCAGTAGCACTGTAATACTGCTGACTGTTTCATTAGCTCAAACTGTTAGGGAAAAAATAAACTGCTTCCTTCAAGAAAAAATCAGGTTGGGTATTGAACTGGCAAAACAACTCCATAAAATACACAACAATTTGCGTAAACCTATGTGCACTGCAAGTAGTAATAATTTATAATGATTTTTCCTGATTTCGGCACAAGACTAGCAGTTTTGTGGGCAAGGAGGTCAGATGATACCGTTGACCCTAATGTATTTTATCAACTCAGGAAGGATTAAAGGCAAAATTGACCTAAGCAGGACTTGAATTCAGAGTGGAATATATGCAAAGGGATGCTGAAAAGATGTTTTGGGTAAAAGATTATACAGGAGGATCTGTTAATTGTGATTTTATTCAACATATTTTCCTCTCAGATTCACACACTTGTTGAAGTGGGGCTTCAGTTTTTCTGAGCCCTGTAAAAAAAAAAAAAAACTCAGAAGGTTAGGCCCACAACCAGGCTATTTGTTATACCCTTACAGCCAGGAACTTTTCAGCATTCCCTCGTATCGCAAGGCATTTCATTCAATACTCTGACAATTCTTCCAGCTCACCATAATTATAATAATAATAATAATAATAATAATTATTAGTATTATTATTATTATTATCATTATCATTATTATTATTATTAAGATGACAAGCTAGCAGAATTGTTAGCATGTGGAGCTAAATGCTCAGCAGCATTTCATCCGTCTTCACATTCGGAGTTCAAATTCTGCCAAGGCTGACTTTGCCTTTCATCCTTTCAGGGTCAATAAAATAAGTACCAGTTGAGTACTGAGGTTGATGTAATCGACTATACCCCTCCCTTAAATTGCCAACCTTGTGCCTACAATAAAAATTATTATTATTATTATTATTATTATTATTGCTATTATTATTATATAGATTTCTTACATAGTCTCAATGGTGTACTTGACTGGTACATAATTTATCAAGCCCCGAAGAGCAGAAGTCAAAGATGATGTCAATGGAACTTAGAACATAACACCACAAGACATTTTGTGCAGTTCTTTATGGATACTATCTGCTTAATTCTAATAATGTCTGCCAAAAATGGAAAAACATGAACAGTGAAGGATGTTGTAAGTATTTGCCAAAATGTTTGTCAGATTGAACTCTGCTAAAATATACAAGGACCAGACCTTAGCATGGAACCAGGTAGTGTGTTTGTCCATCTATGTAACTGTGAAGTTCAGCTGGCTGTGCTACTGATTACTGATCTTGTGAATGTAAGTTCAAACATTAAAATTACAGCAAGCACTGGGTTGTGTGTAACAGATGCAAGCTACATAACTCTTCATGTCTCAGACTGTACTGATTAACAAAAGGGCTCCATCCCCTATTTTACAAATGTGTTGTTAAAGATTACAATGATTGACCTCGTGTTAAATCAATTGTATTGCTTATACAAATATACAAACGTACAAAATAAAGAAATATCTTTTAAAATCACAACTGTCTTCCTTCCACCTCTACTGGTGAAAAGGAAACCAATAAACAAACAAAATTAAACTGTGCTGAGAATATAATATATATACAGGCTGTCCCAAAAATGTATACATACTTTAACAGTTGATATCTCACTAAATTTTCAAGTCTTTTTAGACACTTAAAATCTATTAGGAATAATGAAGGTAGTCGGGATAAGCTTTGAACAAAGGAAATTTGAAAATACTGGAAGTTTGAAAATACAGCTGATGTGTAGAAATAATTTAGGAGGAGGGAGTATCAAAGAAATCCACCCATGTGACTTATCATTTGAATTAGAGATAAATCTGAAGCTGACAGAACTATTAAAAATGTCCACAAGAAGTATTCCAGAAAATGAGTCCCACAAAGCAAGAATGAATACTAGAAATGTATTGCTAAAGTTGAAGAAAATCTGTGCAACAAGCAATTCATGAGGAATCTCAAAATCAAGCATTTCAAAGTACAGGGTGGCATCCAAAAGTCTTGTTACCCCTAACCAAAAAGCAATGAGAACAATAGATGAAGTAGCCCAAAGCATGAATTGGATTTAGTTTATTCCCTTTCATTGACGCTGTCACACATTGAGGAGGTCTGTATGAACACCATCATTTTCATGGCACAAAATGATGCGGCGCCATGTCATGTATGATATTTTTCGAAACTGTGCTTTGGTGATTGTTGCAAAGGCTCTCCAAACAGTGTCCATCTACTGATGGGTATTCTGGTATCGTTCATGTGAAACTCTCTCTTTGATAATACCCCACAGAGCGTTATTGCAAGATGTGAGGTCTGGACTTCTGGGAGGCCAATCAACAGGTGCTGGAAGTTGTTGTGATCCTCACCCTATCCATCTATTCCGAAAAACTTCACTTAGGTATTTGTGGACAGTGATAGCATAGTGGGGCAAGGCACCGTCTTGTTGAAACCAACAATCATTCAGGTCAACATTTAACCTCTGGAGCTATGGAACAAACCACTCCCTAAACACGGCCAAGTAATAGTGTTGGTTAACAGTGTCATAGAAGAAATAGGGTCCTATCAGGTGCTTACTTGATATGGCAGCCCAAAGCATTACATGTGTATGTGTGTGTGAAGTGCTAAAACAAAAAATAATGATAACAATGACAATAATATGTAGTGGGGGGCAACAAGACTTTCGGACCATCCTGTACTGTGATTGAAAAGTTACATTCCAAGAATTGTCTGTGATCTCAATGAAGATTATCCAGACAAAAGTGTGGAGTTTTGCAAGTGGTACTTGGGAAGATGCATAGAAAATGCATTGTTTACAACAAAGATTGGAGTAACAAAGCTACATTTAAATCAAATGGCTCAATTTGCTTCCGCATTTACATCTATAAGGGACCTGAGAATATGTTTATTATTGAAGTCATCATATTGATTTACCAGGAGTAACACTATGGTGTAGTTTATGATCGAAAGGAATAATTGTCCCGTTTTTTTTTTACAGTACTGTGAATGGCCCTATTTACTTGAACTTGCAGTGACAATCTGTCAAGCCAAGCATTCAAAAGGACTTTGAAGATGCAGAGTCTTATTTCCAGCAAGATAAGGCACCTCCAGACTACCCATAGTAAGAACCTACTTTGATGAGATTTTGCCAAACAAGTGGACTGGATAAAGATGTTGAACAGAAAACCCTCCAATTCACCAGAACTCACATCACTAGATTCTTATACAATAAATTTTATGGTATAAAAAAAGACAACAGTTGACAAACTGAAGGCAGCCATTGATCGAGAACATGCAGAAATACTGAATAAAGTGTTTCTAGGTGCTTGTGATTCCATTGCTTCACATTATCAGTAGTGACTGGTCCAGCATTCATTAAAAAAAATTAAATTGTGTCTGTAGACTCTATTAAATCTTGAAAATGAAATATATTTTAATAAACACTGATTTTATAATCACTCAATGTGTAATCATTTTCAGAGGACACCCTGTATATATATTCTCTCATGTACAATATAAAGGTTTGATCTTGGATTGTTACACCATCATGCTAATTTGAAAAGCACCAAGCATCCAATTCTCTCTACTCTCTCTTTCTCTGTATTTTTTTTTTCATTTTCTCTCTCTCTCCTTATGTCTGTCTTTGAATACCAGCTTTACAATTGCTACCAGGTAACTGAAGAAAGGAACATTGAGTATCTTTCTCAGACCACACCATAGCACAAAGGTGTGGGCTGATGACAACTGATAACAAGTATCAGTAATACAGTGGAAGAGTTAATACAAAGCACTGAGCCACAGATAAGAACCATTGCAGTGATAAGGCTCCAATACTAAACAAAGCAACAAATCTGCAACCAGTAATATTAGCAGCTGAACTTAATGTTCAAATATTTAAACTACTTTATCAGATAAAGACCACCGCTACAGAATGGAACAGAGTTACTTATTATGTTACATCAGATTTTAATGAACACAATAATGTATATGTAGGTTTTCAACTGACCAATTACATTGTTCATTGCTTTTTGTTTTCTAATAATGATACAGACAAGGGACTGTCTGTGCAGCTCAGGCAGATTAAACAGCACAAAGTACTTTTGTTTGATGAAATGGTTTATCAGCAATTTTCTTAACAATGTGTAAATATTTTGCCAATATACACATTATATATTTTGAATAGTTATCAAGGAGTTTAATCACAGAATAATGAACAGAACTAACAAAAATATCTCAGCTTTATGGTAATCAATGAAGTTTCTTCTTGATTGCATGACCTACTTGAGATGAGGGTGCCGATACATTTATGTATATGTGTGTATTTGATGAGCTACTTCAAATACTACCAAATTTCAATCTCAAGGTATTGGTCAATGCAAACTACACTAAGAGACACTAAATCAAAGTGTCACACAATGGGCTCAAACCGGGAATCATTTGATTGTAAGGAGAATTTATCTATTACACAATCATTGACTAAGACTTGTAAAATCTAACCTAACAGTCACTGGTAAGACCCTCCCCTCTTGTCATACTCAGCCATACATGATTGGAAGCTATGAATGTTCACTCCCTTCTCTCTCTCTCTCTCACTCTTTCTATTTCTCCCTTTATCCCCTACTCACGCAGGAATTGCTCCAGGGGTCTGCTTGATAGCGACTGGGGGTGATGTCGTTGTGGTAGTTGTGGCGAGGGATCCGTCGCCGGACAGCTTCTCCCAGTCGTAAGGGTCGCTCTCTCGAATCGACTTTCTCCGGATGCACTGATCGAAGAGGTTGTGTAACAAGCTGTAGTCTGGCTTGTCGTAATAGTCCAGCTCGCTGACGTGGTCAAGAAACGTGCGGAATTCAGATGGCATATTTTTCAAGAGAAGCGTATGGTCATATTTTTCCTTCATGGTTCCCACCTGCTCCTTGTCTTTGGTTTTTCTCCACGGCAGCTGCCCAACCATGAATTCCACCAGCATGTAAAATAATGACCACAGGTCATCATGTCGACCCATTTCCTACAAAAATATAAAATAAATAAGTAAACAAAAATACAGGTAAAAATTTCAATGATCAACAACAACAACAAAAACTAACAATGTCTTTATTCAAGGAAAGGATTTAACCCTTTTTCTTCGACCATATTTCTGTCTTAGCTTGATTTAATTTTGAAAATGATGATAAATTTAATGAAATAACTTGCACCTTATTAACCCATTCGTTACCAACCCAGCTGAAACCGACCCTGGCTTTGTAGTACAAATGTCTTGTTTTCATAAGTTTTGGATTAAAATTTTCCACCAAACCTTAGTCACAATTTATGTTCCTAACACTAGCTTAATGATAACTAAGTTATTTTACTAAATTCTTTGTTATATTTAAAGTAATTGAAAGAAACACAGAACATCTCAAACTAAATACAGTAACAAAAGGGTTAAGCTGGTGTTTGGAACATAACATGAAATTTTGATGGAATGTTTTAATTTTAAAACAGGAAGTTTGTATCACAGAAACAGGAAGTTGTAGGTGGTTTCCTTTTTTTTTCTTTTTCCTTTTTATCAAGAATGGTTAATCATTTAACTATGGAGCAACTTGACCAAAAAAATGTCAGTTTTGTGGTAAGCAGTAAAGAAATTTCTACATAGGCACTTGACCTGCTTGCCTGAAGGGAGTGCCTGTTACAGGATCACTCAAGATGCTCAAAATACCACATCTGCCATGAATAAGAGCTTTGATGCCATTGCTTGACCTACATGCATAACATAGCAGCTAAATCTCTCTTTAAAAGGCATCCTGAAGTCTTTTAATTGGAGACCACATGAATCACGGTAAGAACTTTTGGTGCAAAAACTAAACCTATTTAATGTACTTGCTAAATTTCCTTGTAAACTTTTCTAACTTCTTTAACCCTTTAGCATTCGGGTTACTGTACCAAATGTAAAGCCTATTTATTCTCATTTTTAAAAGTTAATCAAGCATTATTTCATAGTTTTGATATCTTGATGATGTGATTGTCTGACAACAATGGTGGCAGTCATGGAGACTGCAGTGGTGGGAAGAAGACTTCTTTCTTTGTATGATTTCTCCAGGCTGATGACAAGAAGACTTCAAACCTGGAGAGCTTTATCACCTCACAGTATGGCATTCAACACACACACACACACACACGCTCATGCACACACACACACACACGTATGCATCTGTCTTGTATTGTAAAAAATGCCGACTTACCTTATTCTTATGTGCATTTACTGAAGCATAGCGTACTGTACCCCGGAAGCCAGCGGCAGCACGTGGTGGTCGAACTTCTCCATTTAAGGTTGTATACTGGCGGGCCAGGCCAAAGTCTAACATGTAAACCTTTTTGCAATTATGTGGAAGTCGACCCATGGCAAAGTTGGACTGAAAAGACACAAGAAATTATATATATATATGTGTGTGTGTGTGTGTGTGTGTGTGTCAATTCAAATAAACAATCAATTCAAAAAATGAATAATAAAGTTAATGGACAACAAGAGGATGTGCACAAGGAATGTATTAGTTTGACGCTTGGTAGAAAGAGAGAGTTTGATGTTTTGAGCATAGCTCTTTGTTGGAAAGGAGAAAGGGAAAAGTCAAAAGAAATAGCCAACAGCACGTCTGTGGTTATATTGCTATATATATATTTATATATAGTTGTTTATGTGCATGTATGAGTAAATGTGGGCATGTGTATGTGTGCGTATGCAGGTTAATCACCTTGTGTGACCGTATATGGAAGTTGACTGCAATGGCAGAATTAGAAAGCAATGATTCAAGAAATCCTTCTTTATATACAAGTGTGTATGTGTATTTGTGCTTGCACAAGTGTGTGTTTGTGTGTTGTGTATAGGATAGGTGTATGTATGGATGTGTTTGTGCATGTATACATTGGAATATTAAACAGCAACAGCACAAGGACTTGTTTTTGAAACACATATCCAAGCAAAATTCCACCTTTGTATCACAATTCCTCTGCAAACTCAAAAACCAAAGAATGAAATGTTCCCTGTCCAAATAACATGGAACAAAGCTAATAAAATCAAGCCATACATTTAAGAGCCACAGGACTTAAAATTTTTATCTGATAGGAAAATTCTAGAAAATGAAGCAACTTGCAACATCTCTTAAGTAGAAATAAGAGATATTGTCCAACTGCCCTTACTAGCAGTGGTTCCTTTTGGAACACATCCAACTCCCAAACGCTTGAATATCACAACTTACAGAAATTGACTCTAGACTCTAAAACAGCTTTTGTGCCACAGAAACTTTGAGTACTTCCCTTTATGATGTGTAGTAGCCCCCATTAAAAAGGATCTCTTAGCAACAACAAGTCCAGTCATGGGACTAGCCTTAACTAAAACAAAAAACAAAACCCAACATTTCAAGTGTATCCATGGACTTAGCGTATTCTGTGACAGACTTAACGTTTTCCACCATCATTCATAATTCCACAATATAGCCTGAAGAAATGTAGCGACACACCTTGTATGTGTGTGTGTGACTGAAAGAAACTGAGTCACAACAGAAGGAAATAACTGTGTGTGTGTATGTGTGCATATGTGTGTGTGTGTGATTGTATAGTATATGCTGACAATACAGACATACACTCATATATATATATATATATATATATATATATATATATATAATAATAAATATTAGGGAATAAATCCAAATTTACAGGGAAAAAATCAGATTTAGGATTAAATCGATTTTATAGTAAAATATTATAAATATTATTCGAGACAAAACCACTATTTTGCAAAACAAACAAGGAAAGACTTATTATACATAAAATTTGACACTGAATTATTGGAAGTCCACCTGAAGATTGTCGATCAGACAAGAAACGATTGTAGTGGCGGTTTTTTGACTATTTATTAAATTTTATGTATTAATTAAGTCTTTCCTTGTTTGTTTTGCAAAATAGTGGTTTGTCTCGAATAATATTTTATATATATATATATGAAACACACACATATATATATTAGCTTTGTTCCATGTTTATATATATATATATATATATATATATATATATATATATATATATATATATAGATATATATATAATATATATATATATATATATATTTCTAGTATATGTGGACATTAAATATACATTTTTGCTAAGAAAGAAATACTTATGTTTGTGTGTGTGTGTGTGTGTGTGCATATGTCTGTATCTATATATATACATAGTATATAGTGACAATACAGACATACACTCAAACATACATACATACATATATATATATATATACACGTATGCATAAAACACACACATGTACACATACATATATAAATAAACACACAAATATATATTTCTAGTATATGAAGATATATTAAATATACATCCTTGCTAAGAAAGAAATATGTACGTACGTATGTGTATGTGTGCGTGTGTGAGTGTGAGTGTGTGTGTGTGTGCGTGCATACATATGGATATGCGTGTGTATTTCTTCAAGCATAATAACCTAAGGTAATTACAGCATAACACGAAACAGGATCAACAACAACAACAGCAATAACAACAGCAACATCAGCGTCAACAACCTAATACAATATTGCAACGTTTCAGCTGCTAATTGCGTTGTGAATCAAATTCATATGTATACTTTGTTGTTGTTGTTGTTGTTGATGCTGCAAATGCTGTTGCTTTGAAATACAGCGGAACTTTCTGGGAGGAAAAAACGTTGTTATTAAGAGATAGAATATAATGTTCATCCGAACTTTTTTTTTACTGTTATCAGTTTAAAAAGAAAAGAAAAAAAGAAACCCTCCGTGCCTATGGAGAAGTGTGTATATGTATAAGTTTGAGTGAGTGTATAGGTGTGTGTGTGTGTGTGTGTATAGAATCTGTAAGTAAATATAAAAGTGTGTGTGTGCACCTGTGTGTGTATGTGCATGTGTGTGTGCATATATATATATGCATGTATGTAATATGGGAAAATGTGCATGTGTATATGTGTGTACATGTACATATGTATGTACATACATGCATACACATAGGTGTATGTGTGAGTGTGTGTGTGTATAGAATCTTTCACTAAATATAAGAGTGTGTGTGCATATATATATGCATGTATGTATGTATGAATATATACAGGAAAATGTGCATGTGTATGTGTGTGTACATATATATATGTAACATACATATATATGTGTCTGTATGTGTGAGTGTGTGTGTGTGTGTATGTGTAGATAGATAGATGGTTGTAGATAAGTGTATATAGCATGGAAAATTGAGTATGTATATGCATGTTTGTGTGTGTGTGTGCATGTGTGTGTATCATGGAAAAGTGGATGTTAAAACAGTGAAGATAACGATCAATGTTTGTTCAATTTTACATTTTTCATGCTATCATAGATTATGAGTTAAGCAAAAATATTATTGAAGAATTGCTTTACAGTTGGATGCCCTTCCTTTACTTGTTTCTCCACTAAGGACTATCTTATTTCACATACTTACAATGGTTGCATAGCTAAGAAGTTTACTTTCCAACCACATGGCTTAGTCCCACCATGCAGCACCTTGGAAATAGCTTCAGGCTGACCAAAGGTTTATTAATATATTTGTTTGGCAGAAACAGGAAAAGAAGTCCTTCCAATATATTTTATGTGTCAATGTGTGTTTGTGAGAGAAAGAGTGAGCATGCACACACATATGTATCTGTGTGTTTGTTCAGAGTTCTGCCTCTCTGAAAATTACTCAGCAACAAGCAATGATATTGCTGTCATTTCTTATGTATTTAAAAGGAAAAGGTTGGTAGGGACTCCAAAGTTCTTGCTTATTATCCATCATCAGACAAACAGTGGTAGACTTTTGTCTTCCTGGATTTATATAGTCTTTGTCAATGTGATCTTTTCAGAGATGGAACAATGTGAAAGAGAACTGGGTGTGGTGCAGGCTGACAAGAGAAGTGGTTGAGTAGGAAGCAGAGGATGGAAAGGGACAGGAGGAATATATATGTTTGTAGGGTGTGTGTTGAAAGAAATGGATGGTGGAGACAGTTTTTCTGGTTTGATAAAGGAAGCTGTTATTGTTCATGATCTAGTCAGGTATGTAAGTAAAGAAGTATGCAATGTATCATAATCAAGTGACAATTTGTGTTGATTTAAGTTTTTTCTTTTGACTAATCAAGATTCTTTGTATACAAGGGTAGTTGAGTTAATTTAGTGTTCACAAAAGACAGTTAAAAGACATAACACCAATTCAGTTTGTCACTTAACATAGGTGAGAGAAAGGTCAAAGTTAGATTTTGATGTTAGAAGCTCTCTTTTAGGAATATTAAATCGGTTATTTTAAAAAGGATGGATTAAAGAGATGATGTAACTGTTAAATATTTATGGGAGTACCCTAATATGTTTGTTGTGTGGTTATACAAAAACAAAAAATAAGTACAAGAACATGCATGCATATAACACTGAATATCAACACTTATATATCCAGATAATGCATCATCTGTATGCATTTTCCACAGAGATATGCATCAGTATGGAGATATAATTACATAGTGAACGCATGTTACATGTCTATATTGTTTTTGTTGAGTTATAGCCATTGTTATATATATTTATGCATGTCATGTGTGCATGTGAGTGTGTGTGTATATAAACATATATATATATGCATGTGTGTGTGTGTATTTCATGTTCATATAGCGATTGAAAGCACATGATATGAATCTGAGTAGAATCGGAGTGAATCATCAACTGCCTTCAAAGACAGATGTGTGTGTGTGTGTATGTGTAAATATATATGGACATATGTATATGCATGTGTGGCTGTGTATATATATGTGTGTGTGTGTAAACATATGTATATGCATATGTGTGTGCGTGTGCATATATATATATATATTGTGTATGTGTTTGTGTGTATGTTTGTGCATGTATGTACGCATGCTAGTGAGTTTTAGAACAGGAACACCATGTCCCCATGTGCTTAAGAAGTGACTAAAAGGGATAGTGACAGGAATGACATCTGGCTGTGAAACACTGCCTCAGAAACCTCATCCAGGACTACATTAGCATGGAAAAGTGGAAGTAAAATGAAGACGGCGATGATGATGATAACACATACATGCATGTATATGTGTATGTGCATGCACATTGTGTGTGTGTAGGGAGGGAGAGAGAGAGAGAGGGAGGGGAGGGAGAGGCATACACATATAAATATGTACAAACACACATATATGATTGCCTATAAAAGATTTAATAGACTATTAGAAAATAACTATTATAAGAGGGGAAATATTTTTTTTTAAATATACCAAAAAATGTAATTGATGGTTAGCTGTGAAGTCTATAATGTATTTTTACATGCACATACCCCAACACAGACACACACACACATAGTAGAAGTAGTGGTAGTAGCAGCAGCAGCAGCAGTAGTAATAGTAGTAGTAGTAGCAGCAGTGGTGGTGGTGGTGGTAGTGGTGGAGGTAGTAACTATGGATGTAGATTTTCATCTCTGTTGATGATCTTATATTATTTGTGGACAAACACAAACACATACACACTTAACATTTATTTTTGTAGCAAAGACTCTCTGTTTTCATTAATTCAAATAGTACATCATTACTAAGTGTATATGTGAATGTGTGTCTATATGTGTGCATGTACCACTCACTGCATCACCCTGATTCTATATCAGAATTTCATTATATTAAGAACAGTGTGTCTATGGAATGTTCAATTACTTAAAGGCTAGTTCAATGAGCATGAAGTTCAGCTGAGTACTAATCATTTGGATGGTCCATTTACTTATATGTGCACATGTATCTCTTCTATAGTGTATATATCTGTGTCTACATTGGCACAATAAAAAGTAGTTCAAGAGAGATTGCAGAGATATTGGAGCAAACAAGAGATGTGTGTTGTGTGCATGAGACAAGATGAAAAAGAGCCTCCTTGTGAGTGATATGAACAAAGGTGTGAATTCTTCTGCATGGGTAACTGCAATGAGGTCAGAGGATGTTCGATTTAGGCATATTGTTAGTAGAAAAAGAGATCAAGTAACTGAAGTAGTCAGAGGGTGCAATTTAATTAAACTTTGGGTAAACATGGAGAACACAGAGGTAACATTTACCTGCATACACCTCACAAACAGGGCTGAGAGATGAACAAAAGGAACACTTTTATAAGGCTTTCCAACAAACCATAAACTAGCTCAATATTGAATGATAAAAATTGCTATTTTCTGGAATGTTCTTATGTATTATTATTATTATCGATATCTGTCCTTAACTTTAGATAAGTGGTTGCATATAATTGCTGATGTACTAATTACAAATTGAAATTTTATATTTTCACTTGCTGGATTTTGAGGAATGGGAAGTACCAATAACCTTTGCAGGCCTTCTGAAACTAGTAAGTTTGATGCTGTTTCATTTAAAGCATCACAGTGTTGCAGGTCAACACTTACAGAAAAGACATGAACAGAGGGAACAGAGATTCTAGAGGACCAGTGTTCTGTGGATAAAGGGCTGGGAATAAGTAATAAGTGTGAGGCTGAAATGTTGGTAGATGCAATAAGGTAGGTAAGAGGTGGAAAGACAATTGTGATGATAGCTAGTTCTTTACTGCTATGATGTTGTAATTCAACAGCTAGACCAATGTAATTCCTAAGCTATTCACCTTACTACTCAACACACCTGTGCACAACATTAAAAACTTTTGGTAGTGTTATGTCACTAATTAATAACAAATTGTTATTTTTGTCATCATGAATTATGCCAGGCTTCCTAAGTGCCATCTGGAATGCAAAAGTTAAATAGAAATTTTACATAGTCACTATTACGAGTCGCTGCTATCTCTAGCAGTCGAGTGTCCACCACTGACAAAGCCAAGGAAGGTTGAAATCACATGATTTGGAGGTCTCTGCACTGGAGATGGTAGGGATTTATCTCCCAGCAAGCAGAATAAATGAGAGTGTATTTTACACCAAAAGCCAATACAAGAGCCTCTTTCATGGTATCCACTGCAGTATAGTTTGTTCTAACAGAACATCCACCATTAAGTCTAGTCATGGTATCTGAAACCCCTGTAATCAACTTAACAGCAGCAAAGGAGGGTACAGGCCCTCCCAGGCTGTATAGAGAGTGCTGGAGAAGTTCACATGCACAGGATTTGCCCAAGGGTAGATCACCACTAAACAACACACACACACATACATATGACTAGTGAGTATGGCTAGGAAGTATGTAGCATGCTTTCAGTAATTGTTTTAAGTATGCAGACTCAGGCAGCTGCTCAAACCTTGATCTCTTGACCCAGTGAAACACCAGGATGTGACAGCTGGAGGAAGGGAAGGAAGAACCCTCTGGTACACATTTTTCAGCAGACTGGAAGGAGCAAAATAAAATGGAGTGCCTTATACAAGGACTTAATGTGTCACCTAGTCCTGAAATTGAACCCATGACTTTATGATTCTGAGCCCAACACACTAACCACTAGGCCACAATCCCCTACTATAGGAGTATGTGTGTACACAGATATATGTATATTTATACATACACACATATATACATATACACACAAACTCATGCATATGCAAAGATACACACACACGGTAAACAACTAGATATAAAAAACAAAAATGTTGATTAAGATAGGTTCAATCAATAAACAGGATGTTACATGTGTACCATTGCAGAGTAGCTCATTAGCTTCCTAACGAGCAACTGTTGTTTGTTACGCAAGGTGTGTATATTGCAGTGATAGCTGTCTGCACAGAACTTTGCAGAGTACCATGTAGTGCAACTTTGGTGATTTCAGAAAGAAGGTAGAAGGGAGTTATCAAGAAGGGATGGGGGGGGGGGATGAAAAAAGAAGGAAAGGTGGCGAGCTGGCAGAAACATTAGCACACCAAGCGAAATGCTTAGCGGTATTTCGTATGCCGCTATGATCTGAGTTCAAATTCTGACGAGGTCGACTTTGCCTTTCATTCTTTTGAGGTCGATTAAATAAGTACCAGTTACGCACTGGGGTCGATATAATCAACTTAATCTGTTTGTCTGTCTTCGTTTGTCCTCTCTGTGTTTAGCCCCTTGTGGGTAGTAAAGAAATAGGTATTTTGTCTGCAGTTACGTTCTGAGTTCAAATTCCGCCAAGGTTGACTTTGCCTTTCATCCTTTTGGGGTCGATAAATTAAGTATCAGTTATGCACTGGAGTCGATCTAATCAACTTAATCCCTTTGTCTGTCCTTGTTTGTACCCTCTATGTTTAGCCCCTTGTGGGCAATAAAGAAATAAGAAAGGATGTGGGGAAAACACAAAGAGATGGGGAGTGAGATGTCATGAAGGAATCGGAGAGAAAGAACAAGAAACAGAGAGAGAAATAGACAAAGACCTGGAGAGAAAGGGAAGACAGAGGGAAAAAGAGAGAAAGAGACAGAGAGAGAAAATGTGATGTGATTTGAGTGCAAATAAATATCCTAAAAAACCAACCCCCTGATGTGCTCTGCCCGGCTCTTGTCTCTTGGATCAGTGTTTCCGATTTGATGCTGCCTTGTGCTAATTAGGCTCTATCTAACTCACTCCATCAGCTCTTCTATACCCCAAGGTTCAGTTTTGTCCCTTACACTTTTCATGTTGCACACTGAGGATTTACTTATTGTCATGTCCAACAACATTCACTCCTACACAGAAGATATCACCCATCATTCCTCTCTAAAATTCCACAACCCTGTGTCATCCCCATGTAACCCAGGCACTTCACAAAAAACCCTCATTGACAACAAGAAGAGTTCTGGAAAACATCCTTCTATGGGGTCATGCCAATTTTGTCTCTTTCTATAGAACTAAGATACAGTCACTACACATGTCAAGAGAACATTACTGATGCTCTCATCTCTCCAGACAAGAGCAGCATATAACTGAAATCCACAGGATCATCTCACAAATGCTAGGCTTCACCATCAATGTGGATTTCTCCTGGTAAAGACAGACCTTCAACATAAAGCAAAACTACATAACAAAGATTGGTCTTTCTTTTTAAAGTATGAAAATATTTCAGTGCTCAATAATTACTACCTCTACTCAACTCAAGTGAAACCCACAATGGTGTACTACTCCTGAATTTAGGTGGCACCCTGTAATTTAGACATTTTAGATTGCATGATTGGTATGAATTCACTCCAACATCTGGTCCATAATTGTGCTATTTTACTTGCTTTTTTCCTACCTTTTCTATCATTATTACTGTGACTGCTATTCATCAAAGCTGGCTCGTTTCATACCACCACAACCATTCAAGTATGCCTGAATCACTCATCTCCCTCTTCTGCTCATCATTTGTATTGTATAAAAATCTTATGACCCAACACTAACCCCTGCAGCCAATTCTTCTCCCCAGAATGTCAACACATTGGAATGCTTTCCCTACTCCCCTGCCCTGTAGATGCTTCTCTCAAAGATATCAATATGAACATTAACTGTTGATATTGGAAGATCTGCAAAGGCCATAAATATAACCCCTTCCTCTAGAGCAAACCAACGGAATACATTCTGTAACAATATTGCCACCATTACTTTGAATACCTTTCTGCATGCAGCAGATTTTCAAGAAAGGGGCAGAAAATAAATGATTGCAGAGATTTATCACCAGCAGCCACCACTAGTAACCATGTTATCAAATCCAGCTCACTGATGACACTTGCGACCAAAGATGCTCCAATCCTGACCATGCCATATATATTTTTATGGAATGAGGGACTGATTAATTGTTTGATTCCAAATAAAGTAATATTACATTTAATTATATTTTATTTTATGGTTTAGTGAGGTAGTGGTCATAGTAGGACCAGTGCCAATAAGCTTTACAAGACAAAATATGGTCAGGAAGTTGATATTCTGGGATGGAAGGAAGGACTGTTGTGAATAATATAACATCTTCTAATTCTTTCCATTCACTTTAATTTGTTTTTTTTTGAGAGGAGATTTACATGTGGCTTAGTAAGGGCTGGTCAGAGTAAGCAATACTGCTTCTCTAAGGAGAGAGAGAGAGAGAGAGAGAGAGAGTAACTCGACTCAATAGTTAGAAGTCAAGTGGAGGTTAAAAATTGAAAACAAATCAATGTTATTGATTTGGCCACTCCACAGTTTAAAAATCACAGAAAATTTATTCTGCATCGGCCAATGCTGTATTATCTTGCTAACGTGAAAGGAGAGTAAATAATAAACTTACATCGGGCTAGAGGACAGTATTGTATTATATGACTAATATAAAAGGACAGTAAAATATCTTAAGTAGAATGAATGCTTCTGTCTAGCTCCAGAAGACTGCAGTCTTAGCTGACCATTGTGAAAAGATACAAGTCAGAGGGTAATATAAGCCCTGACAGAGCCATTAGTACCTTGCAGATAGAAAATTTGCCATGGTTTTAAATGAACCACATAAATAGCCAAGACAGTGAATCATCATGTATCATCAATGGCAATATTAGTGAAATGGAACAAGGTAAAACAAAGATGATGGGTGGTGGGGTTCAGTATTCAGTGTAGAAATTTCACTGTCTTTCTGGCTAGGACACTTTATTATATCTATGCTGTTTCTGCTGTATTGTACAGTATGTATCAAAGTAAAGCTGTAGTTGCATGCAATCCTTTATATTCAGAAGCTTTATTCAACTGAATAGCCAAGCTCAAACATCAAGCTGGAAACCAACTTAAATAATCTTAATCAGCTTGTGTATAAAATACATGCAATATTACAAATATGTGGAGGCACAATGGCCCAGTCATTAGGGTAGCAGATTCATGGTCGGAGGATCGCGGTTTCAATTCCCAGACCGGGCGTTGTGTGTGTTTATAGAGTGAAAATAACTAAAGTTCCACAAGTCTCCGGCAGGGAGTGGTGGCGACCCCTGCTGTACTCTTCCGCCCTCAACTTTCTCTCACACTTTCTTCTGTTGGCCTGCTCGCTTAGCCAGTGGGGTGGCGTCATTTGAAGGCTAAAATAATGCAAAGCGCATTTTGACCAGCGATGTGTAGCAACATCTGATAGCCTGGTCGGTCACGTGATCACGACAAATATTAGCATAATGACATTTACATACAGAAGCAAAATTGATTTAATTCCTATTGCTAATTGAGAATAACATCTCACCATTTGCAGCATTTGTTCCTGATTCAGTTGTCAAATCACTATCTTTATTAACAGTCTGAAATATCATTCAAAACTTGAGGGACTGAACCTGCAGTCCATTATCAATATTTGTACCATTATTCATCTGCTCTGTGTGAACTTGTATATGCTGTTCGCCCTTCAGTCTTATACTATTAATTTCAGCCTGGGATATAAATCTGATTTATGGTTTATTATTTCTTGGGCACTGGCATGTAAAAAGCACCAACGGATCATGACTGCTGCCAGCATCCCCTGGCATCTGTGCCGGTGGCACGTAAAAAGCACTCACTACACTCACGGAGTGGTTAGCGTTAGGAAGGGGCATCCAGCTGTAGAAACACTGCCAGATCAGACTGGAGCCTGGTGCAGCCTCCTAACTTCCCAGACCCCAGTCGAACTGTCCAACCCGTGCTAGCATGGAAAACGGATGTTAAACAATGATGATGATAGTATAAAACTTGAGCAGCAATGTCACAATAAATTGTTACTGGTCATCATATTTGTTTGCCCATCAAAGCAGATGGAGTGAAAAGGTTTCCTCAGTATAAGGGATTGTCTGATAAGTCAAAAGCATTTAGTTTAAACATGCATTAATAGAACCTATATATGATAAATATGCATTGAAACCTATTTTAACACTTGCAACCTTTCTTTAGCAGTTCCATTTGACTCTGCATGATATAGAGGCATTTCGTGAGTTTATATCCAATCTTATCAAGCCGTATACACAACTTGTTATCATTGTTCTATATCACAGACATTGTCAGGCATTAATGTTTCTGGACCACCATTTCTAGCAAACAACATTCTTAATACCTGCCCTTATCTGCTTTTGCATCTTTATTCTTAACTTTTATCGCTTCTGACCACCCACAGTATGCATCAATAAGTGCTGTGTCAAAAGTATGATCCATATCCACACATGCTTTAATTTCTTTATTATGCTACGTCTATACAGTGTGAGGTAATTCCAGTTTTGTTGGACATCTAACATATCATTCCACACACTTGTAGAACCCTGGCCAATACATTTCTAATTTCAACCAGTCCTTTAATGATGTTGGGCCACAATGAACATTGTCAAGCATATCTTTTAATGTTCTTGAACAAGTTAGTGAAACAATTAATTTTCTGTTATGCAAGACACCACCTTCACTTGTTAACTTATTTGTCAATGACTTAAATGGCCTTTCCATAACAGAACACTTGCTCCAGCTATTATTTAAAACTCATTGTGATACACTAGATAAAATATTATCATAGGCAGTTTCTAATTTTACATTTTTACATATCATAAATAGAGGGAGGGAAAAAAACCCACCACCACCACCACATTCATCCAAACATTATAAATTCCAGTTGGGGCATTGCATCAATCAATACATGGCATTTAGAGTTGGATAAAAATCTGAAACTCTGTCATTTACATCTACTTCACAGTCTCCCCATATCTGAATAACCCCATCGATTTATTACCAAAAGAGAGGCCCATTTAATACCAGAGGGAGGAACTTCTCTGAACGATCTTCGTTAATTAGTTCCCACAGTTTTACTATGACTAATGGTTTAATGTGTATTGGGAATGGGTTTGCTTCAAAACAACATGGATTGTCATTTCCTCTGAGAAGAACGTTAACCTTAAAAATCCTCTAAATCTTTCAAAATTGTCCTTGTGCTTCATCATGAATTAATGTTGAACTATCAACATTTATCACATCCATACCAAGTAAACCATATTTTTTATTTTCTATCACATTCTACATCAAAGGCATTTTACAGTTTCTATGTTTTTATCAATTTCCATTAATGATTCAGACAGGGCCAAAATTTCAATGACTGATCTATAAAGGTGCTTTAGTTTGAGATTACACTTTCTTAATCTTGTTTATTCAAATTAATCCAGAATTCTAAAGTATCACAGTTTCCTGACTGCCATTTTCATCTAGTATCTTAATGTTTAAAAAATGCTGAGTTTTATATTGGTCTTTTATAGTTGCTTTGAGCCAGTTTCATAAATACTTCCAGAATATTCATTTCCCAATTTCTGTAATTTATTCAGCTGTTTTTGTAAACATTGGTGCAGATGAGGCCAAGTGGTAACAAGCTTGTTTTCCAACCACATGGTTCTAGGTTCAGTCCCACTGCATGGCACTTTGGGCAAGTGTCTTCTACTATAGCCTCAGTCTGTCCAAAGCCTTGTGAGTGGATTTGGTAGACAAAAACTGAAAGAAGCCTGTTGTGTGTCTGTCTATGTGTGTGTGTGCATGCATGTGCACATGTGTGTATTTGTACCCCACCACTACTTGACAACCAGTGTTGGTGTGTTTACATCCCTATACCATAGCAATTCAGGAAAAGAGAATACAATAAAAAGCAGGCTTATAAGGGTTAGGGTTAGGGGTCAATTCATTTAACTAAAATTTCTTCAAGGTGTTGCCCCAGCATGACCACAGTCTAATGACTGAAACAAATAAGAGATAGGAGTACAGTTAGAAACTGACCCTTTTATAAATTTACATTTAAAACTTGTTTACCAATTATAGGACATTTCCAGGGTTTATATCCAAAAAACAGACGTTTACAGCCAAGTTTCTACTTGATTCTATCAATGTTACACAGTGACATCATCAAGATGACCCCTACACTTTGATTCCACCCCCTCCACATCATCAGAAATTTAGAAAACAATTCAAGCTGGAGAATAAATTCAATATATGTATTAAGCCTTGGATTATCTGATTGAAGATATTCTAATACTCGGATGATTACATAGCAACTATAAAAGTCTCATCTGAATTTTATCATCTTCTGAATTCTGTTCATTAGCTACAATTATTTTTGTTTTATTTATTCATTTATTTTAATTCACAAAAACAAGCTGACTATTTAATATCGAAAATAACTTTAAACGAATTCAGTCAGATTTTAATGTTATGATAAGCATCCTTTTAGTAATTATTGATTTCTTTTGGAAATAACCTCACAACATAATCTCAAACCCTCTATGAGCATAAATCCATTTGTTCAAGTTCCAGGAGGTGGCTTTTCGTATAAACCATCATACTTGATTTTGATAAAACAAATCATTTTTTTTTCCCACTAGAGTCCAGAAGTTCCTTCATTTGTTCAAGTTCCAGGAGGTGGCTTTTCGTATAAACCATCATACTTGATTTTGATAAAACAAATCATTTTTTTTTTCCCACTAGAGTCCAGAAGTTCCTTCATTTCAAAGCGGTTACAGTCAAGTTAGTGTCATCTGGTCATCACGTAAAACTTCATTGTTACTACCTTACAAAACCTATGTTGTGCTGTACTGTATTTTAGCAAGTAAATCCATTGTCACATGTGGTCCTTTATGTTCAAAAGTATTATTCAACTGGACAGCCAAGCTCCGAGATTGATCTGGTAGCCTGGCCACCTTAAACAGCCTTAATCAGCTTGTGAAATGCATGCTAACAATATTAGCATAACAAATACATCACAGCTTATGCATGAATTTGGATAGCAGATCTTCAGGGTAAGTTAATGAATAATAGACTGGCATCCTATCCAAAAGGAGATGTGTCTCTTCAATCAGAGAAAATGTTACAAAATTTAAAATTTAATCAACTCTCTAATGGACCCTTGATGTTTAGGGAAGGATTAATTTTGCAATGTCATGTCACCGTAGCCACCTTTCATGTTAAACTATATCATCATCATCATTTAACATCCGTTGTCTAAACTGGCATGGGTTTGACTGGGCTGGCATGCTGGAAAGCTGCACCAGACTTCAATCTGAATTGGCATGGTTTTCTATTGCTGGGTGCCTTTCCTAATGCCAACCACTCTGAGAGTGTTATGGGTGCTTTTATGTGCCATTTGTTTGATACCAGGGTGTGTTTATGTGCCACCGGCATGGGTGCTAATTTGCATGACACTGGTATCTTCCATGACTGTGATTTTGCTCGGCTTGATCAGTCTTCTTCTCAAGCATGACATAATACCAAAGGTCTTGGTCATTGCTTCTGTGAGGCCCAACGCTCAAAAGGAACTCAGCCACCTTGCCTCTGTGAGGCCCAACGCTTGAGAAGAACTCAGCCACTTTGCCTTCTTGAGGCCCAACGCTGGAGAGGAAATCAGCCACTTTGCCTTCGTGAGGCCCAATGTTAAAAAAATGTTCATTATGCGCCACTATAATGGGTGCACTTGGCTTGACAGGTCCTCTCAAGCACAGCTAATTGCTAAAGGTCTTGGTCATCAGTCATCGCCTATGTGAGGCTCAAAGTTCAAAGGTCATGCTTCACTACTTCATCCCATGTCTTTTGGGTCTACCTCTACAACAGGTTCCCTCCACAGTTAGAGATCGGCACTTCTTTACACAGCTGTCCTTGTCCATATGTATCATGTGATCATACCAGTGCAGTCATCTCTCTTGCACACCACATCTGATTCCTCTTATGCCTAACTTTTCTCTCAAGGTACTTACACTCTGTTGAGCATGCACACTGACATTGCACATCCAACAAAACATACTGGCTTCATTTCTTTCAAGCCTACACATGTCCTCAGCTGTCATACCCCATGTTTCATTGCTATGCAGCATAGCTGTTTGCACACAGGCATCAAACAATTTGCATTTCACTCTGAGAGAGAGGCCTTTGTTGCCTGCAGGGGCAGGAGCTCTCTGAACTGTGCTCAGCCTAATCTTATTCTCACAGTTACACTCTCGGAGTATCCATCCCCACTACTAACTTGGTCACCTAGATAATGGAAGCTATCTACTACCTCTAGCTTGCCTCTCTGGGAGCTGATGGAGTCTATTTTCTGCACATTTTCAGTGTTTATATATCTTTCAATAAATGAGGGAGAAAGCTTCTACGTGGTTGCTTGGCCTGCTAGATATAGATCAGCAGAATCAATAAAGTACAATGTTTGAGTTGTAGCAAGGTCAATGTTATCTATCATTCTTTTGGGGTTAACAAAATAAAAGTACTAGTGATGCACCGGGGCTGATATAATAAACTATCCTCCTCGATGTTATTATTATTATTATTATTATTATTATTATCATTATTGAGTGAGAGAGCAGCGCATGCCATCAAAGTGACATTGGGGTAAAACATATGAAGTCCAGTATAGACATCATGACTACCCGTCTGATAAGGGTACACTAAGCACATGCATCACAACCATATGTGCACGACATGGTGATCTCATATCAAGATAAACAGCACATGACCTTGCAGGTGGGGCCCAGTTAAAATTTTCATTCAAGTTGAGTAGCCCATCCCACTCAAAACATCCCTGAATAAGGGCTGTTTAAGGATGAGAATGAAGCACACTCTTTGAGGTGAATTATTCAAACCCCAAAGACATGGCTATGATGCTTCTCCACTACTTCTGCTCGTGATCAGAGAGTCACATATTGTCAAACACCAAGGGACATGCTCAGCTGGGTATGGTCAAACAACAGACAAGCAAATTTGTGGTATTGAGCAGAATATTTGCTGTAGCCCATCTTTTATACCAAAACAAAACAATGTACATGATAACATTTCCAATCAGTTAAGATCAGAAGCCATGAGAGCCATTGCCCGGTATTGCATCAGGGCATATCATTACTACTACTGCTGCTGCTGACACTTCCAACAGGAAAGTCTTTGTGTTACCATTCTTGATTACACCATCTGACATATTGAGACATCCAGCAACAATTCAAATAGCTGCCAGTTATGTCTCGCAGAATCACAGAGAAGTTTGCCCTACTTTTGTTTTTCTGACAGAATATGAAGACGTGAAGAAAACATTGCAAGTGGGGCGTTCATCATTTCAAACAAGAGAGAGAGAGAGAGAAGGAGGAAATAGAGACAGACAGACAGGGAGAAAAATAAAGACAAACAGATCGGTGGGTATAGAGTTGTGTGAGTTTGACAGTGAGAACATGCACATGTGCAGGAATGTGCGAGGAACAAAAGAAACAATTTCAGAAAGAATTTCTTTTTCAGTATTTGAAACAAAATGCCAGTGAAAAAATTTAAAAGTACAAATATTTTTTAAAAGGACATTTCTCCAATAGTACTAGTAAAAATAACAACAATCTAGATAGGAGTTGCTTGAAGACAGAATTGTAAAAAAGCATATCAAAGTATGAACAGCTCTATTTAAAAAAAGAACATAACAAATGCTTCAAGCTGAAAGGCCCCAGGTCCGGATTGAATTAACATTCTGGATAAAAACTTTCACAATTAAATTGCACAAAGTGCATTTATACTTGCATGCTGCCTAACAGAAGTATGCCATCATATCAGATAAAAAGACTGACTATCCTTCAGAAAGGTAAGATAAGGGACACCAAAGTAAACAACTATGGCCCTAGGTCATTCTCAATGCAGCAGACAGACCATCAATCAGTGGTATTCAAGCTGTGACCAGTGTGCCAATACTGGAAACCCTGAGAAAGGGCAATATCCACTGAACTGCCCTTTCTGTTTAGGCAAAGCAAAAAGTGAAAAAATTTTGTTTTCATTAAAGTAAGTTTGAACAACCGCATAGAAATACTGTAGAGGGGCAAAAATGTCCAATTCATGCAAAAATGGAAAAATATATGTATGATGATGATGAAATATTAAAATTGATTGGGGTTTTGAGGTTTTCCTCCATCCATCCAAGTATCATCATTGCCCATTTATTCCTGTTAGGGTCGGGGGGGGGGGGGGCAGAATCTTCAGACATGTCCTTCCTGAAGGTTTTATCAGAAGTAACTATCACCAAATGATGTTGATAGATCTTCAAGCAGAACCTACCAAGGCTATATTATCCAACCATCTTACTCATGATTTACCTCTAGATAAAACTTCCACAGTGTCAAGAATCCTTGGATAAAACGTAGTGGAAAGAGGAGTTTTCCAAGGATATTTCCCACCTTTTGTCATTGTGCTCATTAACCTGTTTTATTACAAAACAGGAAATCAAAGGTAACATCTATTTGAGAGGAATAATGAAGAAATCAACAAAAAACTTCCATGGATGACCTCAAACTTCACACTCAGTCAGAAGTGGCTGGATTCTTTGATACAGTGTATAAGAACAGAATATCCAGCAGAAACATTGGTTTCAAATTTTGGCACAAGGCCAGCAAGTTCGGGGGAGGTGGATATTCAATTACATGAATTTGAGGGCTCAGCTAGTATTTATTTTATCAACCCTGAAAGGATGAAAGGCAAAATCAGCCTCAGTGGCACATGAACTCAGAATGCAAAGATAGACAAAATGCTGCTAAGCAATTTTGCCAGCCATAATGATTCTATTGTGATGTAATTTGATATGTGAAAGGATGTCACACTGTTAATACAGAGAGAAAAGGGACAAGGAAGTTTGAAGAGGAAAGTAGGAGAAGAGTCAGGGAAATCTTAGAAAGAAAATTAAACAGAATGAATATGATTAAAGAGTTCAACATACTGGCAATGCTAATATTAAGATATTTAGCAGTTTTTATTCAAGAGTTGATGGGAAATAGACTTGAGGAAATGTATAGGGAAACCAGAAAGACTTTAACAGCTTACAATACAGTAGTTTTAGGAGACTGTACACAGCAATAAAAGGGGGAAGGTATAGGGGGTGAATGGTGCAACAGATATAGTACATGTAGTATAGTTCTAGCAGGAGGGAGATATGTTAGGGAAAAGGAATAGAATCTTATATGTCAAAAAGATTAATGGTAAATATATAGAAGTATAGACAACAAAAAAATATATTTATAAATAACAGAGAAGTTATAAACAAAAGAATGGAGATAAAATAGGAGAAACTGGATAGAAAGAGTGTTATATGATCAGTTTGTTTAGCAATGAGAAGATATATCCAGAAGAAAAGTAGGATAGACTCAATGACGATAAAGTACTAAAGAGGAAGGAGAATAGAATCAGGACTATATAAGAACAAGTAATGAAGGTGCCTCTATCTGCTAGAAATAACAGCTGTATATCCTTCAAATCATTCCACTGTGTTACAATAAGAATATTGGATAATGTTGTCATAGATCTTCAGACATGTTCTTCCTGAAGGAAAGAAGACAGGATGGTCATGGTTAGAACATCTTTGGTTATAAACATACTTGATCAAAACTGTCTTGAAGTTAAACAAGGACAACAAACCTTGTTTAAACGAAAAATAGACTGAAACAAATAATATTGTATGTGTTGTATGTGTAGGTAAGTCAACAAAATTGTCAACCATTTTACTGTGTGTAATACAATAAGATAGCAGAGAGAAAATGAAAAGAGAGAAAAAAGTTTTAAAAGATGTAACAAGATAGAGAAAAAAAAACAATAATAAAAGTTGTATGGAGTAAAACATACTGGAAGATAAATTAGAAATTTGGCTTGAAGGGAGATTAAAAGATGGCACCAACAGAAGCCAAAAATCTGTTGTTGAAAATAATTATTGCAAGATCATGTGGATTTCTGCAAGCAAAGTGATCCTGTAGCAGAAACACAGAGACCAGATATGACTGCAACAGAGGAGAGAAGGAAAGTATGAAGGACGATAGATTTTTACTGAATAGAAGAAGTGTTGGAGAAGGTAGAGAGCCAACAGAATCATTTGCATGTTGGACTAAATGCTAAGTGACATTTCTTCCAGGTCTTTGGAATCAGAATTGAATCAGGAGGGTGATTACGTTTGAGGTAAATGGAACATGAAAGCAAGGTGGACCGAGGAAAAGGTGGAAGGGACAGGTGGAGGAGGGGATTGGGAGGGTTGGTTTGAACAGGGAGGACGCCCCAAACCAGGCAAGATGGCGAGATGGTGTGAGGGCAGTTGCTATGGCATTGAGGAAGATCCGACCACCCCTGTTAACGGGGACAAAACCTGGATTTAAAATTGGCGTTAGGAAGGGCATCTAGCTGCAGAAACTCTGCCTGATCAGATTGGAACCTGGTGCAGCCATCTGGTTCACCAGTCCTCAGTCAAATCATCCAACCCATACTAGCATGGAAAGTGGATGTTAAACGATGATGATGATGATGAATTGAACCTTCAATAACTGAGTTGCTGAAAACTGACATCCTATATTCTGTGAAAATCTTTCATAGTCTTTGAGATTTGAGGGAACTTGTCACTAAATCTCAAGATATGATTCTTTAAATATAATTATCAAGAAGCTATGATGTAATAATGATAATGATGATCCTTTCTACAATAGGTATAAGGGCTAAAATCTGGATAAAAGGGGTTAAATCAATTACATCAACCCCAGTGTTCAACAAGTAATTAATTCACTGATCCTGAAAGGATGAAAAGTAAAGTCAACCTTGATGAAATCTGAACTCAGAATGTAAATCTGGTAGAAATGCTTTAAGCATTTTGTCCAGCATGCTAACCATTCTGCCAGCTCACTGCCTCAACAACAACCATCACCACAATGACGACGATGATGATTTCAAATTTTGGCACAGTAACTTTGAAGGGAGGGGTAAATTGATTACATCAACCCCAGCACTTGGCTGATACTTTATTTTATTTACCCTAAAAGAATGAACAATAACGTCTACCTTGGCAGCATTTGAACACAGAGAACAGGAACAAATACGACAAAACATTCTCACCAATGCTCTAACAGCTCTTCCAATTTCCAATTTGTTTTTTCCCCATAATAAAATGTTACACTCTATATTTGAGAATTAGCTATGATCCAATATTATACAATTATATAATCATTCATGTTTTAGGTGTGTATATCTTGCGTGTGTGTGTGTTTGTGTGCACGCATGTGCATATTGAGAACAGAGTGATAAAATGCACATGTTTATCGTTTGCCTTAAAGCTAATGTTAGCTCAGTTATTTTCACTTGTAATTATCGAATTTTCTTAAAAGAACTCAGTGCCACCCCAGAACAATATTTCCTGTTTAAAGAAAACTATATGCAGACTATTACAAACTCATAATTAAACTGACTACACCTTTTTCCTGATAATTAGTGAAACTGTGCAGATCTCTTACATAATCATAAATAATTATATTTTAGGTATGTTATATTATAAATAAATATAAAAGAGATGACAGAATCAGTAGAAAGCAGGAAAAAATATTTCTTACAGGTTTACTTAGTACTCTTTAGATGCTGAGTTCAAATCCCACAGGAGCTGACTTCACTTTCCATCATTCCAGGTTTGACAGAATAAGTTACCAATCAAATAATGGGGTTGATTAAACTGACATTTCCTTTCTACAAATATGTGGTCTTATGTATTGTTAATGTTAAGGGCAGCAGGCTGGCAGAATCATTCCAGTGCTAGATAAAATGCTTAGCAGCATCTCTTCTAGCATTGTATTCTGGTTTCAAATTCTGTCAAGGTCGATGTTACCTTTCATTCTTTTGGGGCTTGATAAAATAAGTATCAGCCAAGTACCAGTGCCAATGAAACTGACTTACCCCCTCATCTTCAAAATTGCTAGGCTTGTGCCAAAATTAGAAAAAATTAAAGGCAGTGATCTGGTAGAAGTGTTAGCAGGCCAGACAAAAGGCCTGGTGGCATTTTGTCTGTCTTTACATTCTGAGATCAAATTCTGTTGAGGTTGGCTTTGCTTTTCATCCTTTCAGCCTCGACAAAATACATACCAGAAGAGCGCTGGGGTCAAGTTAATTGACTAGCACCCCTATCCCCAAATTTCAGGTCTTGTGCCTATTGTAGAAAGGCCTGAACTTTGGGGTGAGTATACAGTTATATATTTAAGAGATGAGGAATTATGTACATTATTTACATTCGATGGATATTTGTCCTCATCTTGTTTGTTGTTAACACAATGTTTTGGTGGATATACCCATCAGCCTTCATTATTATGATTATTATTAGTGTTCAGGTCACTGCTTGGAATCAGACTTGAATCTTGGGGTTAGTAGCACATGCCCACGGGCATATGGCATAGTGGTTAAGAGCACAGGCTACTAACCCGAAGATTCTGAGTTCAATTCCAAGCAGTGACCTGAACACTAATAATAATAATGATAATAATAATAATAATAATAATAGTGATAATGATAATAATAACATTGGAAAATACCTTAGGAATGAGAACCCAGGTTTGAAATTTCCCCAAGACACCTGAAGAAAGCTGGAGGGTATATCAGCCAAAACTAGTTAACAACAAACAAGATGAGGACAGATATCTGTCGAATTTAAATAATGTAAATAATGTTTGGGGGGAGTAGTTAAGTCGATTACATTGACCTCAGTACTTAACTGGTACTTATTTTATTGACCTCCGAAAGGATGAAAGGCAAAGACGACCTCAGAACATGTAGATGGACGAAACACTGCTAAGCATTTTGTCTGGTGTGCTAATGATTCTGCCAGTTTGCCACCTTTATAATGAGTATATTAAACATAGAAGAAAGAAATTTCAATTGCAGAAGAAATTAGGAATTGGTCAGCTACAGACTACAACCCATGCTGGAAAATCATCATCGTTTAACATCCGTTCTCCATGCTAGCATGGGTTGGACGGTTCGACCGGGGATCTGGGAAGCCAGAAGGCTGCACCAGGCTCCAGTCTGATCTGGCAGTGTTTCTACAGCTGGATGCCCTTCCTAATGCAAAAATGAATGTTAAAACAATGAAGGTGGTGATGATGATGAGGATGATAATAAAGAATACAGGAAGCCTCTATGCAATCACTTGATCTACGACAAATATTTAGCCAGCCCTCCCTTAAATTACTGTGTGCTATTTTAACAAGGAAAGGATATTCAAGATACTGTAGTCTGAAATACATTTTGGGTAAAAGACTGAGTGTTAGGAAATGGGCCATAAGACATAATTAATTATGATTGCAACACTATTCCATGTGGAATGCCAAAGAATCAGGAAATACCATGTTGGTTTCAATTCTTTGAATAGATTTTTATCGGAAATATTTAATTGGAATTCTTTAAATGGAGGCAAGGAAAAAGAGGGAGAAGTAAAAAAGTTTGGCAGTACTGAATCACTCTTCATAATGACCTGGAAAGGTCATGGGTGTCAACATGGGAACCGTTATCAGATATCTCACCATTCATATCTGATTAACATAAAACCAGAAATTGGTTAATGAAGACCCAGATATGCTTTGAATAATAGATGGAATGGTCATGGCTGCGACACTTTTTATCATAGTTCGGTTGGGATAGAGGTGACAGGGTGTTAAAGAGTAATCTCATTATTGTGACTCACCATCACCTTTATCACCAACACAATACCATGGCACATCCCAACCACATGGTTTCAGGTTTAGTTCCCAGTGTGACTCTGGGTAAGCGCTTTCTACTGGATGTGACTGGATTTGGTAGATGGAAATTGAAAGAAATCTGTTTTGTGAGTGTGTGTGTATGTGTGTCATTATTTACTATCCGTGTTCCTTGCTAGCATGGATTGGATGGTTTTGACAGGATCTAGGAGCCCAAGGATTGCCTTCTGCTCCATTGCCTACTCCGGCATGGTTTCTATGGCTGGGAGCTATATGTATGTGCAAAATGGTGGCGGTTGAGAGAAAAATGGGAGTAAGGAGAAGGTGTTTAGGAAGGAAGAGGGGAGCATGAGAAAAAGGGGGCATGGGGGTGGTGGGGTGGAGGAGGTTAAAGCACACATTTAACAAAACCACTGTTTTCTACAGGGAAGACACTTGAGGAAAGCTTCAAATACATTAATTTGTAAAAATATCCATCTCATGTGTCGTAGCAATAACAATCAGTAAATAGTTGAATATTAAGACATATTTCTTTCGTGCCATTCTTTCTTGACTTTAGCAAAAATATGTGAAGATGAAAAAGAAAAGAGAGAGTGAGGAGAGAAAAGAAGAAAGTGTGAGAGAGTAGGAGAGAGAAAGAGAGAGAGAGAGAGGGTGGGGGTGGGGCAAGTAAAAAAATTTAGAGAAATCCCTTATATGCATCAGAAGTAATATTAGATTAAAATAGCCATATGTGTGTCATACTTAATGTAAAAACATCACAAAAAATAAGTTACTACAGCATTTGTCTAGAGATAGTATCTTTAATGGATGTACAGTGTTTAAAAACAAACTATTTTGGCAGCAGACAAAAATCATCTTGTGACGACAGGTGACTATGATAAATGTGCATTTCTGTCTTGTTGAGATTTGTCAGCAGTACGTACTTACTGCCAACCATGCTAACACAAAAATCCCTTGGGCATCCACTATACATTTTATACATATCACATCTATAAGAGATACTATATCTGGATGACTACTGCAGTAAATTTTTTTTCTTGTGATATATTTATATTGTGATATATAGATGGCTATTTTAGAGAAATATAAAGAAATAAAAGACAAAAAACAATTATGTCTGTACTCACAGGTTTTATGTCTCGGTGAAGGAAGCCTACTTCGTGAATATATTCTATAGCCCAGAGGATCTGAGATCCAAGTCGAAGAGTTGTGCTAAGTGAGAAGCAACCGCGAGGCTGGCTACGTCGTAACTCAGCTAAATTCTTGCCTTGCAGTGACATCACAACATAATTGTAGCGCTCAGTTCGGCCACAACCTATGAAGCGACACACATGATCTTTGCCTGGCAAAAGAGAAATGGAAATATATATTTTAAATAACAGATTTAACAAAAAAATAAAATTAGATAAAATGATTTTTAAAAAATAGATTCTATATTTTTCAGTATCCAAGTCAAAATTTTTAGACCAATATTTACAACCAAAAAGCAATACACCAAGACAACTTTGGAGGACCTAAAAATTTCATGTGAAATGCAGTAAAAAATAGAAAGATAGTGAAGATGTTTGAATGTTTATACAATATACAAAGTCAGCTTGTATGTTAGAAAATATAGCAATGCTTTTTTTTTTAAGAAAAAGATAATAAATAATATTTGAAAAAGTGGTTTGATTTTAACCCAGCAAAATTTTGGAATTTTGTCATGTGAATGATAACTTCTCCAGTGAAGAACACCACACAAACAAAAGAAAAAAAAAACAAAAACTGATAAAGTTTCTAAAGAAACAATAATAGGTTTTAAAAAGACCATAAGTGATAATAGATTAGGTTTTTCTTTTAACTGTTTCAGTCCTTGGACTGTAGCCAATTTGAAGGGCTTAGTCAAACAAATTGACTGTGATACTTATTTTTAAGCCTGGCACTTATGCTACCAGTCTCTATTGCCAAACAACTAGGCCATGGGGACATAAACAAACCAACACTTGTCATCAAGCAGTGGTGTGATGATAAACACGAAGACACACACACACCACATGTGTTTACATATATATATGAACAGAGATGACACCAGAAAAAAATAAATGCTATGTAATTGAACTTCATTAGCTTACAGCTGTTTCTGCTTTGAGATATGGGAAAGTTACATTTTCAGAATATACTGTAACTTTCATAAATAAAGTCCACTTCATATTCAAGACTCTGATGAGGCTATATGATGTTATCCTGGTACTCAACTAAGAGTTCACCATATCTCATAGAAGAAACAGCTGTAAGATAATGAAGTTCATTGCATAACATTTGTTTTTTCCAGTCTCATCTCCTTGTTTCTATTACCACTCTATACTTGTCTAACATTGTGTTCTGGATCATACATATATTGAGTTCTACACCAGGTTATTAGTCTCGATATGCCTAAGAGAATTATTAATAAATATATATATATAAATATACATATAATGGGCTTCCACACAGTTTCCACCTACCGAATTCATTCACAACGCATTGGTCAGGTCGATGACAGATTTAAAAAAACAAATGGATAACAGGTCTTCTTAAAAAAACAATAAATTATAACAGGTATTACAAGATAGATCTCATCATCATCATTTAACATCTGTTTTCCATGCTGGCATGGGTTGGATGGTTTGTATCTATTATCTGGCGATTTGCTGTGTTTGAAAAAACACATCGAGCTAAGACTAAGTGTGGTTGCCCTTGCATACAGGCTTGTCCCCTGCAGCCTTCTCCAACTGAACATCCCTAATCTTGCAGGCCTATTTCCTGCAACCCCCTCCAGCTGAGCATCCCGAACCTTGCAGGCCTGACCCCTGCAACCCCCTCCAGCTGAGCATCCCGAACCTTGCAGGCCTGTCCCCTGCAACCCTCTCCAGCTGATCATCCCTAATTTTGCAGGCTTGTAAATGCTGGTGCCACATAAAAAACATTCATACTAGTGTTGCATAAAAGCAACCAGTACACTCAGTAAAGTGATTGGGGTTAGGAAGGGCAAAACAGACATGGAGCCTGAACAGCCCTTCAGTTGGACAGCTCATATCAAACCCTCCAGCCCATGGAAATGGATATTAAATGATGACAATGATGATGATGATGATGTGAGAGAGAGAGAAAGAGAGAGAAGGAGTGCTAGGTGTGTCTCTTTTTTCCACTCCACTTGACATTGGTTTGTTTACATTCCACAGTAACTTAGCAGTCTGGCAAAAGAGACCAACAGACTAAATACTAAACTTAAGAAAAAAGAAGTAGTGCGGTCAGTCTGTTCAAACTAAACCATTTAAGATGGTGCATTAGTATGGCTGCAGACAATGACCGAAACAAGTAAAAGATAAAAGGCGATGATAACCGATAATATATTCTAAAAGAAATAGAAAATAGATAATAACTGTTAAAAAAGGTAGATAATAGATTTCTTAAAGGAAATTTAAAATAGATAACATTTAAAGACACAACAGCAATTACTAACAGGAAAAGATTAAGAGAGAGAGAAAAACCAAGACGGTGATAAAGAATTAATGAAAACTGTGGAAATGGTAAATGGGAAAACAATGAGGAGATAGAAAATGGGGGAAATAAATGAAAGGAAATAAAAGTTGGTTAATGAGGGAGAGGGGGGGTTAATGATGCAATAAAAAAAAAGAGAAAAGAATAAAAGAGAATAATAAAAAGAGATGAGAGAAAAAAACAGCAATGATAACTATTAAAAGTAACTGCAATAACAACAACAACAGTGATAACAACAATTGCCACCCATTTAAAGTTAGAGTGTAATTTAAATATCTCTCAATGTGAGTAATTCATCATCATCATCATTATTGTTTCAATGTCAGCTTTTCTTTTCCATGCTTGCAGGGGTCAGACAGAATTTGTTAAGGTAGATTTTCTACAGTTGGATGCCTCTCCTGTTGCTAAACCTCATGTATTTCCAAGCAGGGTAATATTTTCCCCAAGACCAGACATGTTTTCACAGAAGGTTGGACATGAAGGACACTGCTGGTATGACGGTGGTGCTAAGGCAAGGAGACACTAAAACATACAAACACACACACATTCATGGCAGGCTTCTTTCAGTTTCCATCCCCCAAATCCATTCACAAGATCTTGGTTGGCAAAGGGTTATTGTTGAAGACACTTGCTCAAGGTGCCACACAGTGAGATTGAACCTGAAATCAAGTGACTGGGAACCATAATTCTTACCACACTATTGTAAGTCAGATAAATATATCAAAATCTTATGTAATCCATTTGACAGCCATGCAGACTGAGTGAGGCAAAGATTGTCATATATTTGCAACCAAAAATCATAAAACAATTGCTATAGACAACAAGGATACTCATTACTTTCAAACATCATAAACAATTTTGTTTTTTATGTACCACAGCACAATAAATGAATGGTTATTCTCACAGCATGTCATTAACGTTGTAAATGGCATGTTTTATGCTAACACTAAGCACTAACAGTTTGTATTCCCCTTTCAGTGATACACAAGACAGTACACATAAGCTGCTTATGACATGCAAAATTCACAACAGTCTGGAAAGAGCAAAGAACTATTCCTATTTCTTTACTATCTACAAGGGGCTAGACACAGAGAGGACAAACAAACAGATTAAGTCGATTATATCAACCCCAGTGCATAACTGGTACTTAATTTATCGACCCCGAAAGGATGAAAGGCAAAGTCGACCTCAGCGGAATTTGAACTCAGAACATACCGGCAGATGAAATACTGGTAAGCATTTCACCTGGCGTGCTAACGTTTCTGCCAGCTAGCCGCCTTTTTTTTTTCTTTTTAGAGAGGACAAACAAGGACAGACAAACAGATTAAGTCGATTACATCGACACCAGTGCATAACTGGTACTTAATTTATTGACCCCAAAAGGATGAAAGGCAAAGTCGACCTTGGTGGAATTTGAACTCAAAATGTAACGGCAGACAAAATACCACTAAGCATTTCGTCCAGCGTGCTAACGCCTCTGCCAGCTCACAGTAAAGAACCATTCCATGGTATGTTATGGCCTTGAGCCTATAGATGTAGTTTCTTCTCTTTGTCTTTCTGTACTGCTACAACTCTGGTCTCTATGCTGAGTAAGCTAAAAACATTTCTTAACCAAACTAAGTCAACCTCCAACTCCTCTAAACCATCACCCTCCTTCTAACCAAACCACCCCTACAGTAACTCACCACTACATTGATCAACAAATTCTCTTTCTTCTCACCACCATGACTACTACGGTTCCTCACAACACTGGTCCACTGATTCTTTTAGTTCCTCTCACTACCACCACTTTTATTTCCATCTCCCAACCCACACCTACACTGAACACTTTCACCAATCATTTCTCCACATAACTGCAACCATTACAGGCCCATTAATTTCAGTTATGGTAGCAAGCTGGCAGAATCATTAGCATGCCGGGCGTAATGCTTAGTGGTATTCTGTCTGGCCTTATGCTCTGAGTTCAAACTCCACTAAAGTCAACTTTGCCTTTTGTCCTTTCAGCGGCCGATAAAATAAATACCAGTTGAGTACTGGGGTTGATATAATCAACTTAACTAAACCTGGGTAAAACTCTAGAAAAATTTCACTGCCAGGCCCTTGAGCTAGTATGGCAGAGTAGGCTCATGAAACCAGTGTAATCTCAAACTCAAACTCAAACTCACAGCCTCCACATCAGACTGTGGTTGGTGGAGAGAACATGTTGAGGCCTTTGTCCTACAGTGGACTGAACATAGGCAGTTTGATCTAAACTAATTTCAGTTAAACAATGAGAAAAGGTATTGTTGTATGATTAAAAAGTTTGCTGAGTAATTATATTTGAACCTGCAGAGATTAGATTTGAACCTGCAGCACAACATATTCTGAGTGAAATTTGGTGCAGAAGTTCATCTAAGGGACTCTTCTCCTTTTTTAGGCTTTTGGCATAATTACATAGCTGCCTATTTCTTCTATCTAATCCCTGAGTAGTTTTATATATACATATCTATCTCCCTATTGAATAATGTATATATCAGCTTACTTCAAGAACTTCTCTTTCTACTTCTTTATGTATCTTTCTCTTTATCAACTAATCTCCCTCCTTACCAATATATCTACTTATCTATCAACTTACATCACACCTTATCACCTTTCCTCTCTCTCTCTTTACATACACACTCATGTACGTATGTACAAATATATATATATATATATATGCATATGTATATATAGATATTTTATTTTATTTTATTTTATTTTATCTAGTTTCAGCTCATGAGCTGTGGCCATGTTGGGGCACCACCATATAATTCTCTTTCTATATATTTCTTTTTCTATTTATCCATCTATCTGTCTCCCAATTTGTCTATCTATCAATCTAATCTTCTAACAACGTTCTCTCATTATCTATCTTTCTTTCCATCTATCTGTCTGTCGACTTCACACTTGGCCCTTCTCTCTTTCTCTCTCTCCCTCCCCTTCTCTCTTTCTCTCTCTCCCTCCCCTTCTCTCTTTCTCTCTCTCCCTCCCCTTCTCTCTTTCTCTCTCCGTCTATTGATTCCGCTATCCTTGAACTTTATTAGCCATTAGTTAATATTCCATCTGTAAGTGCAGAGAGAATCTAAAATTATATTGTTCTAAAAATACAAGGAGATTATATTGGAGTTTCTTAGATTTGACTTTGTCACAGGAATTGTATTTTATGTGCACATGTCTGTCGCTATATTTTTTCTATATAACAAACAAACACACACACACATTTATATACAAAACATATGCAGGTAATATATGTGTGACTGTATTTACAGGAAAAATATAAAATAATTTCTCTCTCTCCTTCTTTCTGTCTGTTTACATATGTCCACACACACATACACACACATGGGTGCAGGCATGGCTGTGTGTACCTTGGGTAAATATCTTCTACTAAACTATTGAGCCAAACAGAAGCCTTGTGAGTGGATTTGGTAGACAGAAACTGTAAAGAAGCCCATAGTATGTGTGTGTGTGTGGTGTGTGTGTGTATGTATATATATATTACTGTTTTTACCTTATATATATATTTATATATAATATAGACGTTGGTTATGGCCAGTCAGAGAGTTATCATTGATATCTTAGTAATATAGGTGACTTACCAGACCAGTTAGCCAGAGGCACATAACCTCTCTACTTCCGGAGGTAGGAATACAGTCTTTATCAGTCAGGGTTGAGACAAAACTCAGGAAAAGAAATTCTACGAGTGATATCCCTTCTGAATGAGACTAGCAAATGGAAATAATGCAAGTATTGATCCCTTACGGACTCAAGCAGAACCAATCGAAGGGAAATTACTCCTCCTCTCACTCGGAAGGGATGTCACTAAGGAGAATTTCATTTCAGGGTTCTTTTTTTTTTCACAACCCTGACTGACCAAGATTGTATTCCTATCTCCAGTAGTAGAGACGTTATGTGCCTCCAGCCAGCAGGTCAGACAAGTTGCCTATATTGCTAAGAACTCTCTGACTGGGCATGACCAACAACTATATTAACTACTAGCAGTATCGCCCGGCGTTGCTCGGGTTTGTAAGGGAAATAACTATAAAGCATTTTTAGAGAGTTATAGCCAAAAAATAGCAAAAAAATGGGGAAAAAAATTATGGTAAATTTTTTTTTGATAGTTAAAAAGGTCGAGTTGCGTCCCCTAGACCATCTGTGGTTTGTGTTTCTGATTGTCGACCCCATGTCGAATTTATCGATCTCTTTCAGAACTGGGGGAACTTTTCAAAATTTTCGCTGCATTAGTTTTGAATTATGACATTGGGCTATGTGTGTGTCAAGTTTCATCAGAATCGGTTGAAAGCCGTGGTCAGAGTGAGGGTACAAGCAAACAGACACACAGAAACACGCACAGACAAACTGCCGTTTATATAGAGAGAGATTACTGCTCAAGAGATTTTAGAGATTTTTTTTTTTTTCAAACTTTCGAACAACTGACCAATATATATATATGTATATAGGGGAAGAATTTACAAAAAACGAAAGACGAAGACAGGTGGTGTAGACAACAAACAGATGTATTAGTATAACGCTCGGGAAGTGAAAAAGTCTTCAATATTTCAAGCCTATGCTCTTCCACACACAAACACACACACACATATATATATATACATATATATATAAGAGTGAACTGACAAATGAACGAAGGGCACTCAACACATTTATTGGGAGTTACATGCTTGGATCAAAACAGTTTGATTCAAATTTGTTGGTACTCCGAGTCTCAAGCATGATGCTAATCTTCAGCCATTGAGAATGTGTGTATAGATATACACAGAGATACACATATACAAATGCATAACTATCAAACATAAAAAATTATCACCACCATCATCATTTAACATTTGTTTTTCATGCTGGATGATTAAACAGGACCTGGCAAACCAGAGGTTTCTGCTTTGGCATAATGTCTATTGCTGGATGCTCTTCCTAATACCATCCAATTTACAGAGCATACTACGTACTTTTTATGTGGCACCAGCATTGACAGGGTCACCAGGTAACTTACAAGACAAAGACCCCTCAATAAAGAGAGGGAATAGTATTAAGGAAAGAAGCTTGTTACTAGTGGGAAGGTTAGAATATAATAGAAGGGTAGTGAACAGGTATCTTGCTACAGAAGAGACACGTAGCTATGCCAGTTGGAAAAGAAAAGAGAGAAAAGAGAGAGATAGGATTAAAGAGAAAGATAGAGAGACAGATATATATATATATAACCCATGCTAGCATGGAAAACGGATGATGATGATGATGATGATGATATATATATATATAGAGAGAGAGAGGAAGAGGTAGATGCTGGTGGATATGTGTTGGGACATACACTCAGGGTACAGTGTGGATGAATATAGGTAAACAATAAAATTCATTTATCCGATTTCCAACATAGGCATAGGAGTGGCTGTGTGGTAAGTAGCTCACTTACCAACCACATGGTTCCGGTTTCAGTCCCAATGCATGGCACCTTGGGCAAGTATCTTCTACTATAGCCTCGGGCCGACTAAAGCCTTGTGAGTGGATTTGGTCGATGGAAACTGAAAGAAGCCCATCGTATATATGTATATATATATATGTATATATGTGTGTGTGTGTGTATGTGTTTGTGTGTCTATATTTGTCCCCCCCCCCCACAACATCGCTTGACAACTGATGTTGGTGTGTTTACGTCTCCATAACTTAGCGGTTCAGCAAAAGAGACCGATAGAATAAGTACTAGGCTTACAAAGAATAAGTCCTGAGGTCGATTTGGTCGACTAAAGGCAGTGCTCCAGCATGGCCACAGTCAAATGACTGAAACAAATAAAAGAGTCTGGCAGACCAAATTGACTATTCTGTGTGTGTGTGTGTGTGTGTGAACACGTGTATGCATGTGTGTGTGTGCACGTGTGTGTGAGTGTGAGAGAGAGAGGTGGAGGAAGAGACAGAGAGATAAACCAATATTTGTGAATTTTTCCCAAGTGCTATCACTGGACACAAATGCTTCTCCATCCTTGTTTACATTCCTGTTGGTGGGAAGAGCAGCCAGCATCCAAATGTTTTGTAATTGCCTATATCTGAATGCATATTGTCCCTCCATTAGTGAAACTACGCTCCAGTGTGAACAAGAGTAAGAAATTTGTGAAAGGTGTGAAAGGAAAGCATAGAACTCTCACACCGCATCTGGAAATCTAAATTATACAGTATTTGGAAAAAATCCTATTGCACATGAACATAACATTGATTCTTCAACAATTAATGATATGCAAAAACGAAAGGACAAGTTAATACCAATTTATGGCAGAATGAGATTATATGTGAGAGAGAGAATGCGTATGTGTGTATGTGTGTGTGTGGCTGAGAAGTTTGTTTTCCATCCACATGGTTTCAGGTTCGGTCCCACTATACAGCACCTGCTGATTAACCCTTTAGCATTTAAACCGGCCATATCTGGCCAAAAGTATTCTGCCTGTTTTATGTTCAAAATGGCCAGATCTGGTCTCTCGCACCAACCCTACAATATCGTTTTAAAAATTAACAGCTACCTCATCAAAATCTCATAGCTACAAGATAATGCAGGATTAGTTCAAAACAATGTGGATGAAGAAGCATTAATTTTGGCAGAATAATGCAAACACTAAAGGGTTAAAGCCTTATCTGTTAATTTGATATACTGAAACTGAAAGAAAGCCATCAAATATAGCTACACACACGACATCACCATTTAATGGCTGGACAGTAGTCAGTGACGTTTGTTGACATTTCCTACCAACAAATCATATGGTAGCCCTGCAATTTCAAAATCCACTGTGATAAAAATATCCCTTACTTGATAAAACAGGTATGGATTGGCAACAGGTAAAGCATCTGGGCCACAATAATATTGTCTCATTTATCTCCTGTCCAAGCCATTTTAGCATGGAGAATCAGGTGTTATATGAAATAAACAAATGCATATATCATCATTATTATATCCAATTTCTATGCTTACACAGGTCAGATAGAGTTTATTGAAGCATACTTTTTATAGCTGGATGCCCTTCCTGTTTCCAACCTTCACCTGTTTCCAAGCAAGGTAATATTTCCCCATGGCCAAACATATTTTCACAGAATATTCTTTTCTATTCTAGGCACAAGGCCTGAAATTTTTGGGGAGGGTGACAGTTGACTAGATCAACCCCAGTACACAACTGGTACTTAATTTACTGATCCCAAAAGAATGAAAGGCAAAGTTGACCTTGGTGGAATTTGAACTCAGAATGTAACAACAGACAAAATACTGCAAAGCATTTCACCCAGCATGCTAACGTTTCTGCCAGCTTGCTGCCATTTCACAGAATATTGGATATGAATAACATTCATTTACAACAACCAAGTGATGTCGAGACAAGAAGACAATACACACACATACATACATACATACATTTATGCTTGTCTGTATGTATGTGTGCATGCAAGCATGCATGTACATAACAGGCTTCTTTCTACCAAATCTGCTTACATGGCTTTGGTCAGCTCGGCAATGGTAGAAGATACTCAAGATGCCATGTGCTATGCAGTGGGACTGAACATGAAACCATATAGTTAGGAAGCAAACTTCTTAACTACACAGCCACACCTGTGTGTGTGTGTGTGTGTGTGTGTGTATATATCATCATCATCATCGTTTAACGTCCGCTTTCCATGCTAGCATGGGTTGGACGGTTCAACTGGGGTCTGGCAAGCCCGAAGGCTGCACCAGGCCAGTCAGATGTTTCTACAGCTGGATGCCCTTCCTAACGCCAACCACTCCGAGAGTGTAGTGGGTGATTTTATGTGCCGCCGACACAGGTGCCAGACGAGGCTGGCAGACGGCCACGCTCGGATGGTGTTTTTTATGTGCCACCGACACAGGTGCCAGACGAGGCTGGCAGACAGCCATGCTCGGATGGTGTTTTTTATGTGCCACCGACACAGGTGCCAGACGATATATATATATATATATATACATATATACATTTGAGTTAGGAAGAGATGTACAGAAGAGTTACAAAACTCTTCAATTAAACTGTCTAGGGGAAATAAATCAGAATTGGTTCAAATAAACGAGGTGGTTTGAATGAGCCATGAAAAGACAGATTAAGTGTCAAACAGAATACGGGTGATGAGGTAATAAATATGTTGAGCGCCAGATCAAGCCCAAGCAGAATTTCGGTTCATTCCTTCATGTTATTTGTTCAACTCCTACCAAGGTTGTTTTGGCCTTTTAAGCCCATGGGGTTGATGAAATAAACACCAGACATTCATGCAACTGAATGTATCCCAATGTTAGCAAGATTGAGGTCACTAGGATTATTTTTTTTAAATTCCAAGAGCAAAATTGGTAACAGATTCATCAACAGAGAGAACAACTCTAGTATTACTAATAAAAAATTTGATGTAACATTAGGTGCAGCAGAAAGGTTCCTTAAATGTAACACTAGACCAAGATCATCATTATCATCATCATAATCACCTTGACATTATTATCTTAGGCCTCAGGACTCATAGTGCCAGTAACCCAGTTTCTATGGCATATAAATAACCAAGATCACAACATGAACTAATTTAACTGGAGTAATGTGAAATGAAGTATTTTACTCAAGACAACAGTGCACCATCTATCATCATCATTTAATGCCCGTTTGCCATGCTGGCATGGGTTGGACAGTTTGATAGGAGCTGGCAAGCCAGAGAGTTGCTCCAGGCTCCAGTTGTCAGTTTTGGCATGGTTTCTATGGTTGGATGCACTTCCTAATGCCAACCACCTTTCATAGTGTACCAGGTGCTTTTTACAAGGCACCAGCATCAGTACTTTATATGATCTTGCAATTGTGAATGCAACACGCAAGCCACAAGGCCATGTGCCTTCATTCATCATATCTAAGGTGGTCAAATATTCAACTTCTTGGAGACTTCACATATTCTAGTCAGTGTAAGCACTGTACAATTGGGCGTTTTGTGAAGTCTGTAGTCATGAGTAAATGAATCATGAAACCGATGAATTCTGGAAGAAAGAGATCTAATGTAGTAATTACAGCAGCAGCAGTAACAACACCAATAATAACAAGAACAAGAATAACACAAGCCAATAAAGTATTCTCTGTATAGTCATTGAACCTGCAAGAAATAGCAGCCTAATCATCTTAGCTCTTTTGCATAGAAACAGTTGGAAGAGACGGTGGACAATGTAGTTGTAGCTATCTCTGAAAAGGTGGGATGGTCATGGCTGGAACACCTTTGATCATAGGTCTGATCAATGAAAGTTAACCTAGAGCTAAGTGTCAACAAAACTATAAAAACAACAGGATCAGCAAGAACAACAATGCAAACACCACCACAACCAACAAGAACATTAACACCAACATCTTGCAACTCAAAAACCAGTAACATCAACAACAGCAAAAAAAAAAAAAATCAACAAAAATACCACCATCAACACCACCACCAACAACAATAACAACAACAACATGCTGCTACATGAAATCCTTTCCTGGCACCATGTCAAGAAGTTATCTGTTTAATGAGTTGATCTGTTCAGTTTTAAGGTTTAAAGTAAATCTCACTAACGGCTGCTGTTGTTACAACTTGCTGTTAAGATGGAGAGATTATCAACACATGACTTAGTAGTTTTCAGAATTAACAGATAATAAACAACACTCACAGCTTATAAACAGATATAAAAGGTGTAGTATAGAGAAAGAGAGAGTGAGAGAGAGAGAGGAAGAAGCTATAAAACACACTGAGATAGTGCGGTGGTTAGATCCTATTCACAGAGGTAGAAAGAGGAGGAAAGCAAGGCAGAAAAAGAAAGTACAATGTTGATAGAATGATAAAATGAAGTACAAAGCAAGCACAGGGGTCAATTTAATAAAATTATCCATCCCTCTAAATTTCTGGCCTTGTGCCAGAAATGGCACATAAAAAGCACCAATCTGATCGTAGTCATTGCCAGCCTCGTCTGGCACGTAAAAAGCACACACAACACTCACAGAGTGGTTGGCATTAGGAAGGGCATCCAGCTGTAGAAACACTGTCAGATCAGACTAGAGCCTGGTGCAGCCTTCTGGCTTCCCAGATCCTGATCAAACCACCCAACCCATGCTAGTATGGAGAACGGACGTTAAACGATGATGATGATGATGATGATGATGTGCCTATATTAAAAACTATTATTATTGGTGCCATGCAAAAAGCATTGATGCTGGTATCACATAAAAAGCACCCAGTACACACTGTAAAGTGGTTGGTGTTAGGCAGGACATCCAGCTGTAGAAACCATGCTGTAACAGGCAATGAAGCCTAGTGCAGCTCCTGTCAAGCCATCCAACCCATGCCAGCATGGAAAACGGATGTTAAGCAATGATGATGACAATATGAATTCATGATGATGATAATGAATTTCTTATAACAATTACACACTATATTAGCAGGAATATTGTCATGAGATTTGGTGACAGCAAGTCTCCTCAAATCTCAAGAGTATTTTCTGCAGGTTCAAGAATGTAAGTCTCAGTTCCAAATTCCTTCAGTCTTTCAGGTGGCAATTTGAGTGTTGTACTAAGTGCATCAATTACCATAGGAATATTGTGGTCTTAGTTTTCCAGTCTCTTCATCTCTCTGCTAAGGTTCTCATATTTCTCGTTTTTTTCCCAATTTCTTTGGTATCTACTCTGTTATCATATGGTATTGCAAAGTCTATGATCTTACAATGTTTGTTTCTTTTGTCCTCTATAATCATATCTGGTTTTCTTGCTTCAGTTTTTATGGGGAAGTCCTATGAAGTATTGTAATTCTTATTCTCTATCACAAGTAATTCATACTACTTTCCTGTTATTGTGAATCTACACACTCAGCTAACATTCTCAAGGACACTTTTATCTACACAGTCATGCTTGCACTTATACCCTTGCTGATGATTAAAACTTTCATCTCCTTTCCCACAGATTTTGTATTTGCTGTCTGGATTTTATTAATATTTGCTTTTATCAAATTTGTTCAAATGGTCTGTTTCTGAGTGATTATAATTAGCAATTTCATTTCTCATTTTTATCATCATCATATTATTATTATCATTATTATGACAGTGAGCTGGAAGAATATTACCACATTGGATAAAATTCTTCATGATGTTTCTTGCAACTCTTTGCTTCTGCTGGCCTTGTACCAAAATCTGAAACTATTATCATTATTATTATCTCTTTATTACAGGTTTTATTGGAGGTCCTGGAGGCTTGCATGTGTAGTGGGATTACTATCTGCAGCCAACAGTACGATGCTATTCATTCTTTTCAGCTATCTAATACTTTCTGGATTATTCTGGCCATGCCAAAGAATCAAACCTTTAATAACAGTTCTATTGGGCACTCCATTCCACTTCCCTTTATATTCCACTTGATGCCTTCTGTTTATTATTATTATTATTACTATTATTATTATTATTATTACTATCATTATTATTATTATCATCATCATCATCAACACAGATAGTATGAAAACATCTTTATGGTTCTCCCTTCAAAACATGTTTACTTCAAGCATTACCAATGAGATTTCCTTTAGAATACTTATAAAAAGAATCATAATTTCCTAAGGAGGTGCTGTCTTTGATATCTGAGAGGGGGAGGCAGGGTCTAGACAGCAGCAGAAAAAAAAAACAAGATTTGTTTATTGTTTCACAAACTTTTAAAATTTTATTTGCGCAATTACATTTTCACATTAAAAATGTCTACCACAAATGATTATACCACATGACAAAATGCTACAATGGATAAACACCAAACAAAAACAATACAAAATCAAAACACACAACTAAACGAACAAGACAAAGGAGAAAATGAACAGATGAACAGTTGAGTGAACAATTAATAGAAAATGTCTCAAATATCCAAATTAGTCATATAGAAGACAACAACAGTAACAGCAGCAACAACATGTGCAAACAGTAGCAACTCTTACATGATTTCTAATACTATGGCTTGTTCATCAAGCAGATGTGTGGAAACAAAACTTTCCCCAACACTAAATGAGCAGACAGAATTTTTGCGTCTTCTGAGTTGTCAGGTGAATTCATGCCTCTCTTTTGAATATTATTTGAATTGACATGAAAAATATTTTTACCAAAGTGTTTTATGGTTTATTTTTTAGCTCTATTCTTCCTCTACAAATTTTATCCTTTTTTAAATTTCAATAATTTTTTACCTTTTTTCAATCATATGATGGACTGCCAAGTAGAAAAAGGAAAATTACTATTTTCGGTACCTACTTCTCTTCACTTTCAATCAAGGAACCTAATCTGTGAAAGCTACTCGAGACATTTATGCTGTGTAAGGAGAAGGTGCTATTACTGAAAGAACTGCACAGAAATGGTTTTTACACTTCAAATGGAAGAATTTTGGCCTAACAGAATCTTTGCATTCCAACTGATCAGTTTAGTTCAATTAAATGAGCTCATCCATGAAGATCTGCACCAGTCCACCATAGAACTGGCCCCAGCAGATGGGATGTTCTCATGATACTGTTACTTATCACCATCACTCCATGGGTATGGTCCAAACAACTCAATTTGTACAACTCTGTGTGTTTCTTATTTCTTTACTGCCCACAGAGGGGACAAACAAACGGATTAAGTCGATTACATCGACCCCAGTGCATAACTGGTACTTAATTTATCGAGTCCGAAAGGATGAAAGGCAAAGTCAACCTTGGTGGAATTTGAACTCAGAACGTAACAGCAGATGAAACACTGCTAAGCATTTCACCTGGTATGCTAAAGTTTCTGCCAGCTCGCTTGGACCCACATCACTAATTTGATGAAAAGCGCAGTTCAAAAGCTTGGGTGGTTATCACACCCACCATATTCTCCTGAAATAGCATCTTTAGATTAGTACCTTCTCTGATTGCTCTCCAAAAGTCTGTGAGGCATTTTGTTCAACAATGACATGCAGCTCAAAATGTGACTCAATGAATTCCTCAAGTCAAGATGTGCTATCAAGGCAGTGACAAGTTAGAGAAAAGTTGGCGAGAAATCATGGACAATGAGGTAGAATATGTTACTTATTGATTTGTTAAAACTGTTCACAAAAAATAAAGATTTAAATAAAAGAGGTGGGGAATGTACAAATTTATATGAGAACTCAAAATCACAGTTTTATGAAAAATCATGCAGATGGAAGAATTTTGTTAAAACCCAACAGCATTTCTTTACTAAAGGAAGTAATCTAAAGGCGCAGGAGAAGCTGTATGGTAAGTAGCTTGCTTACCAACCACATGGTTCCGGGTTCAGTCCCACTGCGTGGCACCTTGGGCAAGTGTCTTCTACTATAGCCTCGGGCCGACCAAAGCCTTGTGAGTGGATTTGGTCGACAGAAACTGAAAGAAGCCCGTCGAATATATGTATATATATGTATGCATGTGTGTATATGTTTGTGTGTCTGTGTTTGTCCCCCCAACATCGCTTGACAACCGATGTTGGTGTGTTTATGTCCCCATAACTTAGCGGTTTGGTAAAAGTGACCGATAGGATAAGTACTAGGCTTACAAAGAATAAGTCCCGGGGTCGATTTGCTCGACTAAAGGCGGTGCTCCAGCATGGCCACAGTCAAATGACTGAAACAAGTAAAAGAGTAAAAGAGAGTAAAGAGTAATCCAGGAGAAGGAAAAAAGAAAAATTATATATTTCTGCTTATGGCAAAAATGTAAGTTAATTGAATTTTCCCTGGGATCAGGTACTACAAAAAGCCCTCTAGGACACATTAGCCGGAGTTGTCTCAATTGCAGACGGTAAATGATATAGTACTGTTTGCTGATGAGATTAAATGAGCTATCCTGAATATACTTTCTTAAATAGAAGGTAAGTTACTGGGAGAAGGCACATCTGAATGGACTGGAAATGGCATAGTAATCCAGGTTATTGAGTGAAGTTTCCTAGAAAACTATCCTAGATGGTATTCCCCACTATTGGGACATTTTTATTGTCATATCTCTTGTTTTGTGGAGGCGCGTGGCTTAGTGGTTAGGGTGTCAGCACCATGATCATAACATTGTGGTTTCGATTCCTGGACCGGGCGACGCATTGTGTTCTTGAGCAAAACACTTCATTTCACATTGCTCCAGTCCACTCAGCTGGCAAAAATGAGTAACACTGTGATGGACTGGCGTCCCATCTAGCTGAGGAACACATACACCATAGAAACCGGGAAACCAGGCCCATGAGCCTGGCTAGACTTTAAAAAGGGCACATTTATTTTTTATTATCTCTTGTTTTAGCTGACTTCTCTTTACTTCACTTTTGTGAATTTGTATTTCATCTAAATATATTGTCCTCAATGTCTTAGGTCCTTTTGGCTAGTAAAAGCAATCGTTTTTCTTTTCTTTCACCTGATTTTATGTAAACTCCAACACAAATTGCAACTTGTCTTTGTAATGTCTCCTCATTTGATGCCCTTGTGGCAAATAAAAGAAACTATTACGTTCATCATCATCATCTTGACAACCACCACCACCACCACCACCATCATTATTACTACATTTGTCACTCTGTCAAAGCCTGGGTCATGGCTGTGTAGTTTAGACACTTTGTTTTGAAGCCATGTAGTTTTGGGTTCAGTCCCACTGCACGGCACTTGGGGCAAGCATCTTCTACCACACTGTTGGGTCAGCAAATATCTTGAGAGTGACTTTGGTAGATGGAGATTAAGTAGAAACCCATCTTGTGTGTGTGTGTATGTATGTGTGTGCGTGCATGCACGTGTATGTGTGTGCGTTCATGCACATGTATGTGTGTGCGTGTGTGTGTGAGTGTGTCCTTATATTTTGTGTTTGTCCCCCACCACTACTTGACAACCAGTGTTGGTTTGTCTACATCTCCACGACTTAACAGTTCAGCAAAAGAGACCAACAAAATAAGTACCAGAGTAAAAAATGAAAATAAGTATTGGGTTCGTTTAGTCTGAGTAAATCATTCAAAGCGGTACCCAAACCGCTTTGAAGTGATTTGAATGATTTAACCGCAGTCTGAAACAAGTAAAAAATAAAATATCTATGTGCGTAGTATGAATAGTTAAACATATTTTGTACAGCTTTCTATTAGAGCCACTAATAGCTGCAAAGTATTGTGTTGCTATGTAACTAAGTGTGAGTGAAGATATTACTACACTGAAGCGGTCACTATTTAAATGTATTTTATATTACAAACTATTATAGTCACCAATATAAGAAAGATATTTGTTGCTATGTATTATATGTTTGAACTTGTTTCAACTGAATTGTGTCTTTCATTAAACTGATTCTGTTTTTCATACAAGATATAATATAACTGATACAACTACGAAATATTAAGTAGAGATAGATTGCAAACTTAACAATCAGATAATTTGGTTAAAAAAAATTATAAAGCAATATTTTGAAAACAGACTAAAAAATTTATTTTGTTATATTGCTTAACAGTTATAATTAAGGGTAATATGTATATGTGTCTGTGCACATATATATATATATATATAGAGAGAGAGAGAGAGATGGAAAGACAGGCAGATAGATAGATTAAAATAAGAGGGAAAACAATGTACAAATTTATCTGAGAACCCAAAATCACTGTTACAGGAAAAACAGTTCTACCAATGCATGCATGGGAGTTGGACATTAAATAATGGTGTGTGTGTGCGTGTGTGCGCGTGCGCGTGCGTGTGCGTGTGCGTGCGTGTGCGTGTGCGTGTGTGTGTGTGTGTGTGTGTGTGTGTGTGTGTGTGTGTGTGGTGTGTGTGTGTGTGTGTGTGTGTGTGTGTGTGTGTGTGTGTGTGTGCATCTTACATCATAGCTTCAATAGTTTCTGAGATAACCAAAGCAGACACTGAAGAAATCAATCAACCGCACAAATACAGCAATATAGTTCAGAAGTACAAAGGCTGTTGTAGTAGTGGTAAAAAAAAAAAAAGGGGAAGATGGGAGAAACAATAAGTCTATGTGCCAGTGGATATAGTGCAGTGGTGACTGAATGTTTGTTGGTCAGCCAGAAAGCCTCTTATTACATCTGGTCTAGAAACAATGAATCTGTAAGTTGGTGGGTGTGGTGTGAAGGCAAGCAAGTGTTCCCTTATCAGTAGAATAGCTTTCTTGTTTTGTTTTGATACAGTCTCAAATGTTCATGAGTGTAGACATGGTACTGTCCTACATAGATGAACAATTACTCTAATGTGAGCCTTATTTGGCTGTTGGCTATCTTGGTTAGAGGAAATGAACAAGGGTTCACAATCTATTAAACTGATCATGTCCTATTTCTGTTTAATATTGCATGGATAGCTTTAAACTGAACAACTACAACAATATATAGTGGCCTCTATGTTTGCTCATTATATTAGTCACTGAAGTTGCTAAAACTAGCAACAAAATCTCCTGCAAATCTCACCCTACCTTCTTGAAAATTAAATGGCATCAAATAGTATAATCCTCAATATACTACCTGGAAAAAAGACAGAACTGTGGCGGTTAGAATGTCTTTGAAGACATTCTAACCATCTTCATCTCAGAACATACAGAATGGTACTCAGCTAAGTAGAAGAAGGGTATATCTGAAAGAATAGATCTGTTGGTCATTTCTAGTGGCTTAGCCAACAATCTGTGTTTGCCTAACCTGAGGCCACGCAGCACTTTTAAGAAATGAATATAAATTAAGAATAGGGTGTAGATACTTAAAAGATGTTTATATATCATCTACACACTACATGCATACTACTCCAGTTTTAAACAGTTGTAAAAATAATTCAATCTGTTGCTGCATCTAACAAATTCTTTTGGTTAATTTCAATAGACACAGAAAATTAGACATTCTTGAAGAGGTTGACTGTTTTATCTCTCTAGTCAACAAATGGTGGGTTGATAGATCAAAGAAGTAGTCATGTGAGGAGAGTTAAACTTACCTTGTAGTTTTTTCAGTACAGCTACCTCCATTTTTAGAACCTGCTTGGGCTGTTTGGCAGATTCCAGCTTTAAGGCCACAGATTCTTTGGTTATTAGGTCAAACCCCTCGTATATTTCTCCAAATCCGCCACCACCAATTTTGCGCACCTGGAAAAGGATAATAGGGAAAAAATAAGATAAATAGTAAAATAATGATAAACTAAAAAGCCTTAAGCTTGTAACTCAAAGAAATTTACAGAAATACTTTCTAACATAAGTACTGGACCATAAATTTTGTTGCAAAGGATAGAGTCAACTATTTCTTGGAATGTAGTAGGCCCAATCTTTGAAACCCAGTTTCGCCTTGGCAACAGAGTTGAATTTTTTTTTTTTAAAGTTTGATATCAATTAGCATATTATTTTTTAGGTGCTATTGGTCATGCCTAATCACTTAACCAAAGGAACACTCCAGCCAACTTGTAACTGGCAGTGTGACATGATTCGCATACAAGCAGCACAAGATGTAAATCAGCATCAGAATGTAGAGGGTTCATTCAGCTATGGGTTAAAAACATAACTGAATGGAATTGTTCTCTAACACAGATATAAGGCCACATATTTGAAGGAGACAGGATATTTGATTTGGATGATCAAAAAAAGGAGAGACGAGCAGACCTAGAATACCAGAGTGGAAACTAAATTTGGGAAGAAGCCATTATAATAGCATTAGAAAAGGCAGAGAGAGGAGACAGCACAGATGTGAACCAGAGGCTGGAGTGTATCTGTGAGTGACTTTACATCAACCTGTTGGGTAGATTTTTTCTGGATGCAGTCTCAGATGTTTGTGAGCACAGCAACAGATGTAAAAGTATTATTCCATTGAGGGCCATGTTGAGTTATCAATAACTGTTCAGGTGTAACATTGAGAATATTTGGTTATATTTCAAGCAGGTCAAACAGACCCAGCAGAGATTCCTACTTTGGTTTATACCATAATTTACGACCTCAAGCTGTTATGGAAGGAGTGGATTGGAAGAGTTTCCAAAACAATTAATTTGCATAATTCTTGATCAAGCTTCAGTTCTTGTGAGAAACCAAATTTTCTCAACACTGACCGAACAGTTAATTAATTAATTACCAAACATTTCACATTCTCTGCCTACTAAATAATTCAGGTAGCAACTCTGTTATAACCACATAGCACAGTTAGCTCCAGCTGGTACTGTCAAATATAATATATAACAAATGAAGATAACCAGGCCAAAACCTCATTTTCTTCACATTAATTAATTGATGATGCAAGCAATAAAAGACCACATGAAGAAAAGTTGATGTGATGCTGTTCTTTAGCCCTGAGTCAGAGTTGATTCAGCCAATATACTTTTATTTTGGCACTGAGAAAATATTTTCCATGAAACTAATTCTAATGTAATTTTCTCTTCAGTTAATCTTAGAATAACCCCAGAAATGTGAAATTACTTCCAAAAAGTTATTTTGGGGCTTTCTATGAGTTTTATTGCCTGAGGCTCTTCTAAGCTAAAAGACTTTTGGAAAACTTTAAAATAGTAGCAATGGTATTAGGCAAAAGTTAAGGGTATCAACATTTGGTAGACAGGAAAGAACAATACATCAAGTTTTTCAAAGACATATTTAAACAATCTGAAGCATTTCCCTTTTTATTCTACACACTTCTTTTGAATGAACAAGGTATAATATGTGACTACATAATACTGAAACCATTTTCTCTTGGACATTTTTGTAAGGGTTTATTTTAATCATAAAATTGTGAAATTCCTTTGTTCTTTTATTAAAAGTTCTAGATATGAACCAAATAGAAAAAAAAAATGTTTTTTCTCCACCTTTTTGCTTATTTTGTTGGTACACTTTTGGTCCAGTTTCAGAAAAGTGGCTACGTAAAAAAGTCCAACTTTTTTTGTTCACAGCTTTTGGCCTATATAGACTAAAACCCACTAAAATCAATCGTAAAATAATTTACTGCTGTTACTTTATGCTTGCAAGGGCAATTTGTTTTATCATGGAAAACAAAATCTCAAGGAAAATCAAATTCTTTTCAGTTCCTTGCAAACCTAGACACAGATGAATGATTATGTAATGCTATCCTTTTTTTAATTCACTGGCTGCACAAATGGTTGCCCAAGCTTGAGTTTTGAGATATAAATCAAAGGAGAAAACCTGGACTATTTGAAATTTTTAAATGTTTTCCACCTTTGTAAGAAAAACCTAATAAGTTTATCAAAGTATTACCTCAAAGTGAGATTACTTAACATTGGAATTCATCAGATGGAGATTTGAGAACTACTTTTAGCATACATGTAGGAGCATCCTTTGGTTTGATAGAGTTGGTAATGGGTTGTGGAAGGTGATAAATGAAGATAAAGATGAGGTAAAAAAATGGCCTTTTGTATCTTGAGTGTAGGGAGGCAATGATTGGTGATGGAATATCAGAAGTGGTGTGATGAGTGAAAAAAAAACAAAGAGGGGTGGAAGGAGATGATTAAGGGGTGTGAACTTCAGTGATTGAACTTACCACTTTCCATCGGTCTTTCACAACCTGAGCTGGTTGGATTAGGTCTTCTGTAGTCATAGTGCTACTGTTACTGGCAACTGCAGCTGAAGATCTGTGCAGGAGCTGCTGAGTCTGCTGCTGTTGATGATGGTGGTGATGGTGGTGGTGGTGGTGGTGGTGGTGGCTGGGCTGCTGCGGAGGGGTGTGAGGGTGGTGCTGTTGCTGCTGGTGACTGTGGTGATGTAGTCTCCGAACACTGCTAACAGCAGTAGGGGCGGGACGACAAACTCCAGCTTCTTTTTTGACCATAGATCTGCTCTAGAGACAAAGCAGGGCATCCTGGCGAACCAACTCCAAACTGTAAAGGTAAAGAGAAAGAGAGAAAGGAAATTAAATAAATAAACTGGCAGAAGGTCTGAGAACTACATATATTGCAGCACTGTTAATATATCATAAAAACAATCATGGCATGTCTTTACATATGTATTTACTACATGTAGTGTACACACACACATATTATATATCATCATCTGTAGAGTGGCTGGGGTTAGGAAGGGCATCCAGCCATAAAAACTCTGCCAAACCAGACATCGCATAGGGTAATTTTTCTACCTGGCTATCTTCTTGAACCATCCTAGCCATGCATGCATGGAAGATGGGCATTAAACAATGATGATGATGATTATATATATATATATATATATATATATATATATATATATATATATGTATGTATGTATGTATCATCATCATCATCGTTTAACGTCCGTTCTCCATGCTAGCATGGGTTGGACGGTTCGACCGGGGATCTGGGAAGCCAGAAGGCTGCACCAAGCTCCAGTCTTATCTGGCAATGTTTCTACAGCTGGATGCCCTTCCTAACGCCAACCACTCCGTGAGTGTAGTGGGTGCTTTTTACGTGCCACCTGCACAGGTGCCAGGCGAGGCTGGCAACGGCCACGGTCGGATTGGTGTATTTTACATGCCACCGGCACGGAAGCCAGTCGAGGCGGCGCTGGCATCGTATGTATATATATCATTCAACCATGGTAGTGGTTGAATATATTTTGAAGTCCACCATTTTGTCAATCACAGCAGCTTCCAAGCTTCACCACTAATTCAGTTCTTAAATAAATTGCAAACTGTTAACAGTTTTAAAGAGGACACCGCCTCAGCTACACTTTGGCAAAAATAGTTTGAGATTTGGTTCAGTAGAAAAAAGTTACATCAAAATATCTGTGACCTCAAGGGGGGGGGGCAGTAAGGCACCTATTCATCTTCAATTAACAATTTTTTTATTTTAAAATAAAAGTACACTTTTCTTAGGCTTAAATAATAGAAAAATTCATGAGGAATTCAGAGTCATTAGTTGCATTGAACAAAAATTACTAGAAAAAATTTTTGAGGTGAAATGTCATGAAATTTATTGTCAGTAAGTGAAGAAATAACAAGTAATGCCCCAAGCTATAATATTAAGATGAGAATATATTTCTAAAATGAATGGCTACATTCTAACACAGTGAGTTGGTAGAAACGTTAGTATGCTGGGTGAAACGCTTAGCGGTATTTTATCTGTCTTTTTGTTCTGAGTTCAAATTCCACTGAGATCAACTTTATCTTTTATATACTGTATCTTTTTTTTATTATTTAATAAAGTTATTTTTAATATGCTGTTGAATTGAGGTAAGTTTAACTTTTATTACTGATTTTCTCTTTCAGCTTTAATTAACTTGCTTTTTGCTTTTTTAGCTTTTCCTTTTAGTTGATTATTTAATCAAGTTAGTTTATTAATGTGTTATATGCTTCAGATATGTGCATCTAAATTTATTGGGGCAGGAATATTGTCATTTTTAGCTGTGTCTCTATGGGCAGACCTGAAGGCATGTAGTAAGGCTGTCCAGAAAAGGTATTGGTTAAAAGTGCTTATATTCTAAATTTACTTTTTAAATTTCAAAATTAATTAAAAGGGATTTTTCATAAATCAAATTTATATTAATAGGATGTAGGTAATTTTAACTTGTGTATATCTGATATGCTTTATAATTACTGTTGTATTGAATAATTATTGATAGATCTACATTGGCAGTAATCAGTGCTATTATCCTCAACTCAAAATCTAGGTTACATAAGGTGAGCCTAGTTACTGATGGTTTTGGGGGTCTTGTTGTTTGTAACTTTTGGTGAGCCATGGTGCAACCAACAAGATGATAAAATTCCCTGCCATTAATTTGGTGTGGATGGGTAATATCAAATAATTCAATCACAACATGTATTTAAATTAAACATCAAAAAAGTTGAAATATTACCATCACTTACATGGAAAATTTGAAATATTATCTTTCAGTATTTTATAAGTTAAAATCTTAAATTATTAATTGACACATCAACAATGCCTGGAAATATCATGGATTACATGGAAAAATGCGAGCATGAAAAGTAATATTCATAAGATTATAAACCTGGAAAGTACAGGACAAGTTATTACACCTGGAAAAGTATAGGATAAGCTATTACTTCTAGTAAAGTAAAGAATAAGGAACTTTTTACTTAAAATATTGCAGCTAAAATTAAAATTTGAATATTAAAAATTATTTTATTATAGTTTACAATAATACTATACTTATTTAATAGAATTTGGCTAATTTACTGCCTTAAATACAGAAAAAAGTGACTAATTAGACAAACTTACAAATTAGCTGAACAGTTTTATACAATAAATTTAAAAGATGAGAACTGTAAAGAGTGATAAATTAGAAGAACTGGCATTCTTTGCTGCAATATTCTAAGTAAAAAGTTTCTTATTCTTTACTTTACAAGAAGTAATAGCTCATGCTATGTTTTTCCAGGTGTAATAACTTGTCCTGTACTTTTCCAGGTTTATAATCTTAAGAATATTACTTTACATGTTCATATTTTTCCCTGTAATATACATATATATACATACATACATATATATATATACACACACACACACATATATATACACACACACACACACACACATATATATATACACACACACACACACCACACATATATACACACACACACACACAACATATATATATATACACACACACACCACACACCACACACACACATATATATACACACCACACACACACACACACACAACACATATATATACACACACACACACACATATATATATACACACACACACACACACCACACATATATATAACACACACACACACCACACACACACATATATATATATATATATATACACACACACACACACACATATATATATATATACACACACACACACACACATATATATATATATATACACGCACACACACACACACATATATATATATATACACACACACACACACACACACATATATATACACACACACACACACATATATATATATATACACACACACATATATATATATACACACACACATATATATATATACACACACACACATATATATATATACACACACATATATACATATATATATATACACATATATACATATATATATATACACACATATATACATATATATACACATATATATATATACATATATACACACATATATATATACATATATACACACATATATATATACATATATACACACATATATATATACATATATACACACATATATATATACATATATACACACACATATATATACACGGGACGTAGTCGATCCACCTGTGCATACCTTCCTTCTTGTGACACTTGTGAAGACCTGCTGAGGCAAGTGAAAATCAATCAAAATAGATGAACATCAATGGATTTTGTATCTTGTGGTACCAGTGCCTATGGCACACAAGAAAACCATCCGAACGTGGCCGTAGCCAGTACCGCATCGACTGGCCTCCGTGCTGTGGGAACATGGTGGCACATAAAAACCCATCCGAAGACCCGGCAAGACTAGTCAGGTCATAACCCGTGGGCCCTAAGGGACGTTAGTAGTCAGTCCACTGTACATACCTTCCTTCTTGTGACACTTGTGAAGACCTGCTGAGGCAAGTGAAAATCAAATCAAATCAAAACACATCAAAATAGATGAACATCAATGGAATTGTATCCTTGTGGTACCAGTGCCGGTGGCACACAAAATCCATCCGAACGTGGCCGTAGTCAGTACCGCTTGTGGTACCAGTGCCGGTGGCACACAGAATCCATCCGAACGTGGCCGTAGTCAGTACCGCATCACTGGCCATCGTGCTGTGGGCACATAACAAACACCATCCGGTGTGGCCGGTACCAGTGCCGGTGGCACACAAGAATCCATCCGAACATGGCCATAGTCAGTACCGCATCACTGGCCATCGTGCTGTGGGCACATAACAAACACATCCAGTCGTGGCGTTCGCCAGCCTCATCTAGCACCTGTGTCGGTGGCACATAAAAACACCTTCCGAAGACCCGGCAAGACTAGTCAGGCCATAAACCATGGCCCCATACCTGGGACGTGTCAGTCCCTGTGCATACCTCCTCCTTGTGATACTGTGAAGGCCTGTTGAGGCAAGTGAAAATCAAAATCAAAATCAAAATCAAAAAAATCAAAATAGATGAACATCAATGGAATTTGTATCTTTGTGGTACCAGTGCGGTGGCACACAAGAGAAAACCATCCGAAAGTGGCCGTAGCCAGTACCGCATCGAAGGCCTCCGTGCTGTGGGCACATGACAAAACCATCCGATCGTGGCCGTTCGCCAGCCTCATCTAGCACCTGTGTCGGTGGCACATAAAAACACCATCCGAAGACCCGGCAAGACTAGTCAGGCCATAACCCATGGCCCCTACCTGGGACGTAGTCAGTCCACCTGTGCATGCCTTCCTTCTTGTGACACTTGTGAAGACCTGTTGAGGCAAGTGAAAATCAAAACAAATCAAAATAGATGAACATCAATGGAATCTGTATCTTTGTGGTACCAGTGCCGGTGGCACACAAGAGAACCATCCGAACGTGGCCGTAGCCAGTTCCGCATCGACCGGCCTCCGTGCTGTGGGCACGTAACAAAACCATCCGATCATGGCCGTTCGCCAGCCTCATCTGGCACCTGTGTCGGTGGCACATAAAAACACCTTCCGAAGACCGGCAAGACTAGTCAGTCCACCTGTGCATACCTTCCTTCTTGTGACACTTGTGAAGACCTGCTGAGGCAAGTGAAAATCAAAACAAATCAAAATAGATGAACATCAATGGAATTTGTATCTTTGTGGTACCAGTGCCGGTGGCACGGGGCACATAAGAAAACCATCTGAACGTGGCCGTAGCCAGTACCGCGTCGACTGGCCTCCGTGCTGTGGGCACGTAACAAGCACCATCCAATCGTGGCCGTTTGCCAGCCTCATCTGGCACCTGTGTCGGTGGCACATAAAAACACCATCCGAGTGTGGCCGTCTGCCAGCCTCGTCTGGCACCTGTGTCGGTGGCACATAAAAACACCATCCGAGCGTGGCCGTCTGCCAGCC
>NC_043002.1:21680225-21692725 GCF_006345805.1 Octopus sinensis | reverse complement strand
TAAGTAGGTTTACATACATACATACAAGCGGTACTTGTGGGAATTCTATTGTTACTTGGAAAAATGTAAAATGGTTGGAAGTTTATAAAGAAGCATGAAATATATAATTTCTTTTGAAACTGTATTTGTTTGAAACATTCGGTTCTTTAGATGGTGTAAAAATCTACACAGACAGTATCAGAGACAGCATCTCTGAAAGCTATAGTCCTTTTTATACACTTGTTATCACTTCTACTTTGAGAGTTGTTATCCATCATTTTTCACTTAATGTTGAGAAGTAAACAACATTAACAGTAAAACAAAATCAAAGACATAAACTCGGTATGATATTCTTCAGCTATTGTATAACTGAATTGGTAAAGATTTAACAAATTCTAATATACCGTATTCCATCATTAATTTCATATTAGAGAAAAGTTTATACGGCCAGACAGAGTCTGAAGTCCCAGGGAATGGGGTACAATTGTTGCCTCAATGACTATGGATTCAAAAAAAAAAAAAATGTGCATATCAATAATGTAGGTGCAAGCTTAGCTGCATGTTTAGATAGTTTACATTAATTATAACCATGTGATTCTGGGTTCAATTCCACTGCACTGCACCTCAAACATGTGTTTTCTATAGCTTTAAGTTGATAAACACCTTGAGTGAAATTTAGTAAATAAAAACAATATAGAAACTCATCATGTGTGCGTGCATGCATGCATGTGTGTGCGTGCATACATACCACACACACAATTACTATTTAGCATCCATTTTTCCATGTTGGCAAAGATGAGACAGGATTTGTTGAGGTAAAGATATTTTTGCTGGATGCCCTTCTCATTGTCAAGCCTCAATTGTTTCCAGGCAAGTTAATATTTCTCTGTCACAAGACATGCTGCTGTTATGTTCTGAGTTCAAATTCCGCCGAGGTCGACTTTGCCTTTCATCCTTTCGGGGTCGATAACTTAAGCGCCAGTTACGCACTGGGGTCGATGTAATCGACTTAATCCCCCTGTCTGTCCTTGTTTGTCCCCTCTATGTTTAGCTCCTTGTGAGCAATAAAAAAATAAATGTTCGTTTACAACCATCACATATCTAGACAAGGGCGCATACAAACACACACACACAGAGGACACTTGCCCAAGGTGCTTGAACTCAAGACCACATGGCTGGAAAGCAAGTTTCTTGATCACACAGCCATGCCTGTATCTCACCACACCTGCACCTTGTGTGTGTGTGTGTTTAGCTTGAGGCCATGTAAAATCCAGTGATGCAGCTGATGTACTGAAATAAGAAAATTACACAATACACATTGATAAAATAAGTACCAGATTTTAAAACTAAAAACTGGGGTCACTATTTTTTACTAAACTTTTGAAGGTAATGTCCCAGCATTGTTGTAATTGGTAGCAAGAATAATGAAAAAGAAGTTTTCGTGGCCGTTTGCCAGCCTCATCTAGCACCTGTAACGGTGGCACGTAAAATGCACCCATTACACTCACGGAGTGGTTGGTGCTAGGAAGGGCATCCAGCCGTAGAAACACTGCCAGATCAGACTGGGCCTGGTGCAGCCTTCTGGCTTCCCAGACCCCAGTTGAACCGTCCAGCCCATGCTAGCATGGAAAGCGGACGTTAAACGATGATGATGATGATGAAGTTTTCAACCTAAAAGTTTCCACACTCCAATGGATACTAAAGGTATGGAGAGGCAAAGATATAGGCAGCAAAACAAAGCTGAAGCTGTTCAACACATTATTCTGACCAGTATTACTCCATGGATGTGAAAACTGGAAAGGGATAAATTCCAGTTCACATGCTTAAGGGGAATACTTAACATCAAGAGGCAGCAAACAGTACAAAATTCCACCATTGAAATGACGATGGGCACCAACAAGATCACTGACGAAATAGGATGCAGACATTGGAACTGGTTCAGTCATGTCCTCAGACAGGAATGAGAAAGCAATTGCATGGTGGTACTAAAGTGGCAGCCTGAGGGTAAAAGAGTAGCAGGGTGCTCCAAAACCACATGACAAAAGACCAATGACAAGGAAAGGAGACAAGAAGGGTGGAAAAGCTGGAATGAGATTAGGACAGTGGTGGAAAACAGAACTGGTTGGAGAGATTGTGTTGCAGCCTTATGTGCTTCATGGCATGGAGAAAACCAACTAAATGGATACCAATCCTCAAATTTCTCCCTCAAACTATAACATTTTGCCTCAGAGGAAGAATTTCCTCAGCTTATGGATTGAGATTCCAGGAGGAACACATTGTCGCACAAAACAAAAAATAAATGAGATGGTCCTAATTGGAATAAATTTGATCACAGATTTGCTGGATTAGGATTGACTCTGGGCTATACAATAACAACAACAAAAAATGGGGTTAGAATAGACAATATATAAGATGATCTCTTCTAGAGATTTGAAGAGTACTTTCGTATATGGTTTATATATCTAGGGTTAAGTTTAGTTTTCAAGGTTAACTTGTGACACTGTAGTGTTGGCAGCAACTTGTCAACAGAAAAGTTCATAAAAAGACTTAATTGATATGATAGGTGAAGAAGAAAGAGAAGTAGTGTTATCAGTTGTGGGCTCATGTAAAACTGGTAATAGGTCCATGGTAAATGTGAAATGTAGACCCGTGTAAAACTGGTAAACAGGCTCAGGGTAAATGTGAAAAGTAGGCCTGTGTAAAACTAGTACTAGGCCTTAGTTAAATGTGAAGTGTAGCCCCTTATCAACTGGCTAAAGGCCCAGGCCAAATGTGAAGTGTAGGCCTCATAACAAACTACTCTCATCAAGTACTTTAATAATCAATGCTGAGTTACAGGTACATACACACACATGGTGTTAGAACGGTATATATATATATATATATATATATATATATATATATACATACATATAGATAGACAGGTAGATAAGAAAAGCCCAATTCTTTATCAAAAGGACATCTACCTTTGCCTTTAATAGTAAGTGGGGTAGCTCCCTACAAATTGCAGGTCTGTACCAACTGGCCCACTTGCCTCCTGCCTCATCTTGACTAGTTGTTTGGGATGTGGAAGCTTTGAAGAGTAAAGATCAAGTACCTTTCGGCACAAAAAGAAGAAACTTGATCTTTTGCTTGTTAAAAGTCAAGGATGCTAACATTATAATATTCTGAAGAGGGGAGAGTATAAAATACAGCACCAAAAGGAAAAATTGATTTCTTTTAATTCTTTTTTTCTAGTGTGGGTTATAGGACACCAAGTTCTTTTGTAGTGGAGAAGTGTTTTGTGGATAATCTAATAATAGTCTACTTGACAAATTCTCAGTCTATTATTAAGGTAAGAGTTCCAACTTAGCTCATAGTAAAGGACCCCAAGGTAAGTAGTAAGAAGATTTGATCTGAAAGATAAACAAGTGGGATAGGAAAAGCAAAGGGAATAGTTAGTAATTCTTGACCATTCTGGCAATTGTGACACCAAAGTACAATTACAATTGAAAAGGTGACAATAAGGGGGTTATTTACCTGTACAAAGAGCAACATCTATAAGAGGGGTAAGAATGAGTGTATGTATGTGTATGTGTGAATGCATATGCATATTTGTAGGTTGTGTGTGAGTGTCTGTATGAGAAGCGTGATCGTGTTGGTGGTAATAGTGTGTATATGTAAGAGTGTGCATATTTGCATATAGTGAAGGCATATAGCTTAGTGGTTAGGGTGTTCAACTCATGAGCATAAGGTCATAAGTTCAATTCCTGGTAGCACATTCTGCCCTTGAGTAAGACATTTTATTTCATATTGCTCCAGTCCACTCAGCTGGCAATTATGAGTAGTACCAGTATTTCAAAGGGCCAGCCTTCTCACATTCTGTGTTATGCTGAATCTGAGAACTACGTTAAGGGTACGTGTGTCTGTGGAGTGTTCAGCCACTTGCACGTTAATTTCACAAGCAAGTTGTTCTGTTAATCAGATCGACAGGAACCCTTGAAATCGTATCTGATGGAGTGCCACAGATGTATATGAGAGTATATATACTTTGTGTATATGAGAGTTTGTGAGAAATATCTGAGTATGTGCTGGTTCAAGAAGTTTTGTTGTAGTGATGGTGCATGTGTGTGAGAATGTCAGTGAGAAAAATTTCACTTTGCAACCACAAGATTCAGGGCTCAATCCCACAGTGTGACACCTTGGGGGAGGTAACTTCTACCACAGCCTAGGATTGACCAATATTTCAGGAGCAGATGGAAAGTGTGAGGAAGCCTATCAGATAATGTCATCATCATCATTTTACATCTATTTTCTATGCAGGCATGAGTTAAGTAAACCATCATAGACTGAACTGTTCTTAGACATACCAGAGGACTGCCACTTATGCATACGTTCCATTTTTGGCAACAGTTGGATATCTAACACAGACCTATTTCTTTATTACCCACAAGGTGCTAAACATAAAGGGGACAAACAAGGACAGACATAGGTATTAAGTCGATTACATCAACCCCAGTGCATAACTGGTACTTAATTTATCGACCCCGAAAGGATGAAAGGCAAAGTCGACGTCGGCGGAATTTGAACTCACAACATAACGACAGATGAAATACCGCTAGGCATTCCACCTGGCGTGCTAATGTTTCTGTCAGCTCGCCGCCTATCTAACACAGACCATTTTACACATTATAGTTGGTGGGGATCTTACATAAGTACAAACGCTACAATGTAAGTATGTCATTCATCCACTCATTTAACATCCATTTTCCCATGCTGGCATCAGTTGGATGAGGACTTGTGAGAGGTAGAATCTTATGACTGGATGTTCTTCTTGTCACCAACATTTATGTCTTTCAAGTACAGGACATATTTTTCTATTCTCTGGGTCTTTGAAAGGGCACAGTAACTGTTGTAATATAAACAAGCAATGTGAACATTATATCACAGTTTTGCTCAGGTGGTGACAAGCAAAGTTGTGCTGTCTCAAAATTTGCCTGCATACATGCAGACACACTCATACATATACATACTCATAAATGATAGCTTCCATCTAATAAGGTATTGGTCAAGTGAAGCTACAATAGAAGACACCCAAGGTGTATTGCAGTTGATTAAACCTGAAACCATGTGGTTGCAAAGTGAACACCATATTCACACATCCATATATATACATATATAGTTAAAACTGTATTCAGGTACAGACCTTGTAGGATGCTGTGTAAAGCATAACTGCAGTTATTGGCTACCTGATGTCAACATCAGTAGGTACATACACACCACACACACACACACACATGTAGCCACAAAATCAGTGAAACCAATCACTTCCAAGGAAATTTCTTTCTCCACTTTGAAAACATAAAGAGACAGGAAATGTGTCAAGTCCAACATGAAACAGTGTTTCCTAGCATTAAATAACAATAACATTCTTCCCTTTCATGGGACTGTCACATTTAGATAATCTTAATACTCTAAGTTTTGCCGTAAAATAAAAAAAAATTAGCAGGATGGTTAGGCCTGGAATATAGATCTGATTGATAAGAAACTATATAGGGCAAAACAATAACAACAATTAAGAAAAACTGGAGTAGGGAATGAGTATGTATGTATTCATTAATTAATTAATTAATACAGGGCATTGTTTAATTGATCAGTACACACACACCAATGAACAAAATAGAGATTAACTGCAATATACTTTAAAAAAATAATTAGAAAATAGGTAAAAAAAATGTAACATTACTACTTTCCAGTATTGATGAGGATGATGATGATGATGGTTGTGGTGGTGGTGGTGGTTATGATAATGATAATGATGATGGTGGTGGTGATGTTGGTAAAGAAGATGATGATGGTGGTGGTAGGAGTGGTTGTGCTGGTTACAATGAGGTTGATGATTATGGTGGTGGTGATAGTTATGATGATGATAATGATGGTAGTGATGGCGTTGGTAACGAGGAAGATGGTGATGATGGTGGTGGTGGTGATGGTTATGATGATGAGGGTGATGGTTATGATGATGAGGGTGATGGCGAAGGTAGTGGTGGTGATTACATAGTTGAGATCCAGTCACACAAGTGTAAGCTGAACTGCCAACATGAATGACTTCATCACTGCCAACAACACACACACACAACACACACACACACACACGCACACGCGCACACATGCACACGCACACACACACACACTCATTCACTTCAACTTTTTCCTATCATCTGGTATTCTGAAATTTCATTGGTCAACCATCAAAAGGATTTGATCAAGGTGTTTTCCAGCAACTCCTAGCAGCAATGTCAGACTGCATCTTTTGAAGCTGAGTAATGACTCAGACAGACGGGAGCGGAGGAAGGACAATCGCAACAGTGACAAGAAATTTACTTATTGAGTTTTCTAGCTACTGTTGTTGTTGTTGTAATTGTTTTACACTACACGTCTCACGAACACACTCTAAATACACACACACAAACACACTTATAGATAAATGTGTGTGTGCGTGTGTGAGTCACTTTATTTGTTCCGTCCATTAGTCAGGGTGAACCCCCCCCACTCTCCCATTTTCAGCAATTCAGAGGTACTAACAGGTAGACCATCACGATCACCATCAATATTAGCATGACAACCATCAAAGCAAGCATGTCTGTATATGTATAAGCATTATCATTCATTGTCATTTTACATCCGGCTTCCCATGCTGGAGAACTGATTCCCAACTATATAAATACATATATTCTTTTATTCCTTTAGTTGTTTCAGTCATTTGACTGCAGCCATGCTGGAGCACTGCCTTTAATATATACTAGCAGTATTGCCCGGCGTTGCTCGGGTTTGTTTTCTTTTCGACCCTTTAGAATCGGAATTTTTGAAAAGTAAAAAATTTGCATTATGTAGCTTGTTATTCTCTTTAAGTGAACATTTTTCTGGTTGAAATACACCTAAAAATGGTGACACAGCAGTCAAAAAATTGTAAGAAATAGGAATTTTCATAGAAAAAAAAGCACCTTTTTGATGTAAATAATTTTTGGTGTTAACATGGTCCGATTTGAATTTTATCTTCTACGGAATAAAGAGCAAGCTTTCTTCTATCATACACTCAATTTTGGTCAAATTGCGCCGCAGAGTCTCGGAGGAGATAGTGATAGTTGAAGACTATCAAGCCTGCCACACACACACAACTTCAGCTTTATATATACAGATGTATATCTATACACATGAATACACACCAATGCAGTCACTCATACACATGCATACAAACAGACACAAATACACACATATTCATATACTGACAATATTATGTGTATATCTCATCGTTGTTTAACATCCACCTTCCATGCTGGCATGAGTTGGATTATAGATATGTATATATTATATGTGGCTGTGTGGTAAGAAGCTTGCTTCTCAACCAAATGGTTCATGGTTCAGTGTCACTGTGTGGCACCTTGGGCAAGTGTCTTCTACTATAGCCTTGGGCCAACCAAAGCCTTGTGAGTGGATTTGGTAGGCAGAACCCAAGAGAAGTCCGTCATATATGTGTGTGTGTGTGTGTGTGTGTGTGTATGTGTTTGTCCCGCTTGACATTCGATGTTGGTGTGTTCATGTTCCCGTAACTTAGTAGTTTAGCAAAAGAGCCCGATAGAATAAGTACTAGGCTTACAAGGAATAAGTCTTGGGGTCGATTTGTTCAACTAAAGGCTGTGCTCCAGCATGACTGCAGTCAAATGACTGAAACAAGTAAAAGAAAAGAATAAAAGAATACACACACAAATATGTACATACATACACACACACACACACATATATATATGTTGGTGTTAGGAAGGGCATCCAGCTTTAGAAACCCAAGCCAAATCAGACTGGTGCCTGGTGCAGCTTTCCTGCTTGCAAGCTCTGGTCAAACCATCCAACCCATGCCAGCATGGAAAACGAATGTTAAAGGATGATTATGATATATACACACATACATATGTATATAGGCATGCATGGCTTTATGGTAAGAAGTTTGATTTCAAACCGCACGGTTCTGGGATCAGTCCAGCAACATGAGCTCCTTGGGCAAAATGACTTCTATTATAATCCCAGGGCAATCAAAGTTTTGTGGGCTTGGGGAACAGAAACTGAAAGAAACCTGTTGTGTGGATGTGTATGCGTGTGTATGTTTGTGTGAGTGCTTGTGTGTGTGTGTGTGTGTGTGTGTGTGTGAATGTTTGATTTGTGCCTATGTTTGTCTGCCATTACCAGTACTGGTTTGGTTATGTCTCCATGGCTTAGTGGTTTGGCAAAAAAAGACTGGTAGAATAAGTACAGGCACTAAAACACATGCAAGTACCGGGGTAGATTTATTCGACTAAACCTGTCAAGACAGTGCCCCAGTATGGCCACAGTCCAATGACTGAAATACTAAAAAAGAGAAAAAAGAAAAATATATACAAAAACACCTCAAAAGTAAATAGATATAATTTTTGAAAGATTTATTTCTAGAAACGAAATAAAGTTATTTGATGCATTTAAATTTAATCATAGATGGAAATTGTACAGAGTACAGAAGACCCAAAATGTGTGTGTTTGTGTCCATGCTTATTTGTGTAAACTGGTGTAAAAAGAAATAATAACTTTTGACATCAAAAGGATTCAATGGAACAAATGCCAAAATGAAATAAGAATAAAAACCCCTTGAGCATGGTATCCCAGCATGTCCACAGTCCTATGATAGAAAACAACAAGAGGGTGGAGGTGGCAGCTAGAGAGATAGATAGAGAGAGAGAGAGAGGGGGGAGAGAGAGAGAGAGACTGAGAGATCTCATGAAATATAAATGAAGCTGTGAAATAGCAATATTTTTGCCCACACATACTGGACTTCTTCTTGTGCCTATAATCACTCTTTCCTAGCATGAGATCTTAAATGACTTCTGAGCCCTGAAATGCATTTGAAGAGCTGATCATGTACACTGCAGCAATGTCTCATTTCAATACTGACTCTTCTATCAACATGTTCCTTATACCTGGGCGCCTTACTGGCACTTGTGCTGGTGGTGCATGAAAAAACATTCGAGCGAGGTCGTTGCCAGTACCTCTGGACTGGCTCCTGTGCAGTTGGCACATAAAAGGCACCATTTGAGCGTGGCTGTTGCCAGTACCACCTGACTGACCCTCATGCTGGTGGCACATAAAAGCACCCACTATACTCTTGGAGTGGTTGGCATTAGGAAGGGCATCCAGCTGTAGTTTGGAGCCTTGTGCAGCCATCTGGTTCACTAGACCTCAGTCAAATCATCCAAACCATGCTAGCATGGAAAGCGGACGTTAAATGATGATGATGATGAAGTGCTGCTTCAATACCCCACATAACTTGCAGGTTTTTTGACAGACATTGCATTTGAACTGGTCATCTGGAAAGAAATTCCAGTGGTTCGTGCATGCCTTATCCACATGGACATGCTGGTGCAATCTTATACCAGCGTGAGACATGCATAATTTTGTGCATAATGGACATCTAAGGAAGGAAAGAGAAACTCTTGCAATGCTAATGACATCAATGTCATTTTTAGAAAATTTTCTTTTCATTTCAATATGCTAAACCCTCTCGTATACATACCATCATCATCATTATTTAACATCTGTTTTCCATAAGGAATGGAGTGGACAGTTTGACAGGAACTGGCAAAGCCAGAAGCTGCACCAGGCTCTATTGTAAGTTTTGGCATGGTTACTACAGCTGGATGCCTTTCCTAATGTTAACCCCTTTATATACATTATATATGGTGAAACATGATCTTTGAACGTTGGGCCTCACAGGGGTAATGACAAGCGACGGAGACCTTTGGAGATATGCCATGCTAGAGAAGACACGGCAAGCCAAGTGAGATTGTAGTCATGGCCAATGCCAGTGTCGCCCGACTGGCACCCATGCTGGTGGCATGTAAAAAGCACTGTTTAAGTATGCCTGATGCCAGTGCCACCTAACTGGCACCCATGCCAGTGGCTTGTAAAAAGCACCCACTATACTCTCAGAGAGGTTGGCATCAGGAAGGGATATCCAGCTGTAAAAACCTAGCCAAATCAGATTGGAGCCTGCTGCAGCCTCCCAGCTTGCCAGTTCTCAATCAAACCATCCAACCCATGCCAGCAAGGAAAGCAGATGTTTAACAGCAATGATGATATATACATATATATATATATATACATACTACATACACACACATATTGGTTGGTACACTCTCAGAGTGGTTGGCGTTAGGAAGGGCATCCAGCTGTAGAAACTCTGCCAGATCATGACTGGAGCCTGGTGCAGCCATCTGGTTCGCCAGCCCTTAGTCAAACTGTCCAACCCATGCTAGCATGGAAAGCGGACCTTAAACCATGATGATGATGATGATGATGATACACACTACTATCCAAAAGATCGTTTGAAATTGGAGTTTTTAGTTCAATGCCAATGATTTCGATAATTTTTTAGTATAAAAATATGCAATAACATAATGCATAAAGTTTGGGGTTTATTCGATATGGAATAACACTATTTATACATATTTTATACCCAAATAATCATATTTCTTGATGGCAAGCTGTTTGGGAATGTTGTCAAAATCATTTTAGCGTCCACTTTTTGGCAACATTGCAATACATTTTTGATTATTTACACACTGTCGGTTGAGATAACATCACTTAATGTCTGCGTTATATGTGTTATTGTTTCTTTCAGGTTCAATTATTAAAAATAAGTGAAATTAGTGAAATTCCTAAAAAATCATCCTAAGTATGGGCAAAACCAGTAATTTATCACCTGGAAAGAGACAAAGGATTGTCACATTAAGTAGTGAAGGTGATAGTTCTTGAGAAATAGCCAAGACAGTTAAAGTTTTCTATGCTGCCATCCACTCCGCAATTATGACGTATAATGAAACAGGAAGAAATAACAAAGGAGCTCAGTGATTTCTAAATCATAGGATAAGTTCATCAGAGTCACCAGCCTTCGAAACAGGCACCTGACACAAAATGAAACTGTTACACAAGTAAGAGAAGCTGGTGAAGCTAACATGTCTCCAACAACTGTGAGGAGAAGTCTCACTGCTACTGGTCTAAATGGCCATTGAGCTGCCAGAAAACCACTGTTTCAACCTGGGAATAAATGTGACTAATATGGGCCAGAAAACACCAAAGTTGGACTGTTGATCAATGGAAACGAGTCCTCTGGACAGATGAATAAAAGTTTGAAATCTTCAGATCCTGGTGTAGCATTTATGTGAGGCAAAGAATTGGTGAACAGATGACTCTTGAGTGTATGATTCCAACTATAAAGCATGGTGGGGGAAATGTGATGATCTGATGGTGTTTTGCAGGCAATACTATTGGGGATAAAGGCGGCGAGCTGGCAGAAGCGTAAGCATGCCAGGCCAAATGTTTAGCAGTGTTTCATCTGCCATTATGTTCTGAGTTCAAATTCCTCTAAGGTCAACTTTGCCTTTCATCCTTTCGGTGTCATTTAAATAAGTACCAGTTAAGCACTTGGGTCGATGTAATCGGCTTAATTCCTTTGTCTGTCCTTGTTTGTCCCTCCTATATTTAGACACCTTGTGGGCAATAAATAAATAAATAGTGTTGGGGATATTCATCGGGTAACAGGAATATTGAACCAAAATGGGTATCACTCTCTCTTCCAGTGTTATGCCATTCCATCAGCGAATGGGACTATTACATGCGGAGCGTTGTAGAGAGAGAGGTCAATGAACACACCCATAACACCAACGATTCTATGAAAGCTGCCATAGTGAGAGTAATGTCCAAAATGAACCAGAGCCACTTGATTTGAGCATGCAGATGATTTAGATCTCATATAGAAGCATATAGATTTAGATCACATATATATCATCATCATCGTTTAACATCTGTTTTCCATGCTGGCATGGCTTGGACAGTTTAACTGAGATCTGGATAGCCTGCAGCGGCACCAGGCTCCAATCTGATCTGGCAGTGTTTCTACAGCTGAATGCCCTTCCTAATGTCAACCACTCCGAGAGTGTAGTAGGTGCTTTTTACATACCACCAGTACAGGAGCCAGTCAGTTGGGCCTGGCATCAATCATGTTAAGGAAGTGCCATTTATGTGCCACCAGCATGGAAGTCAGGCAGAGGGCACTGGCATCAGCCACGTTCGAATGATGCTTTTTGTGTGCCAACACACACACGCACACACACATATATACACACATATGCATGTATGTGTATACATACGCATATATACACACACAAACACAAATACACACATACATATGAGCATATATGTGTGTGAGGGGGAGGGTTGTCTTTCTGTCTATATTTGTTCTGGTGGCAAGTGTCATTGTGTTAACATCTCCGTAACTTAGCAGTTTGGCAAAAGAGACCAATAGAATAAGTACAAGGCTTACAAAAACAGTTACTGGGTCTGATTCATTCGACTAAACATTTCTTCAAGGTGGTGTCCCAGCACATGACTGTAGTCTAATGACTGAAACATATATATATATATATATATATATATATATACACACACACACATATATATAT